>NW_022325395.1:0-5268 GCF_002776525.5 Piliocolobus tephrosceles | reverse complement strand
GACTGATGGGTCTTGACTCTTTATCCAGTTTGCCAGTCTGTGTCTTTTAATTGGAGCATTTAGTCCATTTACATTTAAGGTTAATATTGTTATGTGTGATCTTGATCCTGCCATTATGATATTAACTGGTTATTTTGCTCATTAGTTGATGCAGTTTCTTCCTAGGCTCGATGGTGTTTACATTTTGGCATGTTTTTGCAATGGCTGGTACTGGTTGTTCCTTTCCATGTTTAGGGCTTGCTTCAGGGTCTCTTGTAAGGCAGGCCTGGTGGTGACAAAATCTCTAAGCATTTGCTTATCTGTAAAGGATTTTATTTCTCCTTCACTTATGAAACTTAGTTTGGCTGGATATGAAATTCTGGGTTTAAAATTCTTTTCTTTAAGAACGTTGAATATTGGCCCCCACTCTCTTCTGGCTTGTAGAGTTTCTGCCGAGAGATCTGCTGTCAGTCTGATGGGCTTCCCTTTGTGGGTAACCCGACCTTTCTCTCTGGCTGCCCTTAAGATTTTTTCCTTCATTTCAACTTTGGTGAATCTGGCAATTATGTGTCTTGGAGTTGCTCTTCTGGAGGAGTATCTTTGTGGCGTTCTCTGTATTTCCTGAATTTGAATGTTGGCCTGCCCTGCTAGGTTGGGGAAGTTCTCCTGGATGATATCCTGTAGAGTGTTTTCCAATTTGGTTCCATTTTCCCCCTCACTTTCAGGCACCCCAATCAGACGTAGATTTGGTCTTTTTACATAATCCCATACTTCTTGCAGGCTTTGTTCATTTCTTTTTCTTCTTTTTTCTTTTGGTTTCTCTTCTCGCTTCATTTCATTCATTTGATCCTCCATCGCTGATACTCTTTCTTCCAGTTGATCGAGTCGGTTACTGAAGCTTGTGCATTTGTCACGTATTTCTTGTGTCATGGTTTTCATCTCTGTCATTTCGTTTATGACCTTCTCTGCATTAATTAGTCTAGCTGTCAATTCTTCCACTCTTTTTTCAAGATTTTTAGTTTCTTTGCGCTGGGTACGTAATTCCTCCTTTAGCTCTGAGAGGTTTGATGGACTGAAGCCTTCTTCTCTCATCTCATCAAAATCATTCTCTGACCAGCTTTGATCCGTTGCTGGCGATGGGCTGTGCTCCTTTGCAGGAGGAGATGCGCTCTTATTTTTTGAATTTCCAGCTTTTCTGCCCTGCTTTTTCCCCATCTTTGTGGTTTTATCTGTCTCTGGTCTTTGATGATGGTGACGTACTGATGGGGTTTTGATATAGGTGTCCTTCCTGTTTGATAGTTTTCCTTCTGACAGTCAGGACCCTCAGCTATAGGTCTGTTGGAGATTGCTTGAGGTCCACTCCAGACCCTGTTTGCCTGGGTATCAGCAGCAGAGGTTGCAGAAGATAGAATATTGCTGAACAGCGAGTGCACCTGTCTGATTCTTGCTTTGGAAGCTTCCTCTCAGGGGTGTACTCCACCCTGTGAGGTGTGGGGTGTCAGACTGCCCCTAGTGGGGGATGTCTCCCAGTTAGGCTACTCAGGGGTCAGGGACCCACTTGAGCAGGCAGACTGCCCCTTCTCAGATCTCAACCTCCGTGTTGGGAGATCCACTGCTCTCTTCAAAGCTGTCAGACAGAGTCGTTCGCGTCTGGACAGGCCTCTGCTGCTTTAGCTGAGCCCTGTCCCCAGAGGCAGAGTCTACAGAGACAGGCAGGTTTCCTTGAGCTGCTGTGAGCTCCACTCAGTTCGAGCTTCCCAGAGGCTTTATTTACCTACTTAAGCCTCAGCGATGGCGGGCGCCCCTCCCCCAGCCTCGCTGCTGCCTTGCGGTTAGATTGCCGCAGACTGCTGTGTTAGCAAGGAGGGAGTCTCCGTGGGCGTGGGACCCTCCCTGCCAGGTGTGGGATAAAATCTCCGGTGTGCCGGTGTTACAGCGCAGTATTGGGGTGGGAGTTACCCGATTTTCCAGGTGTTGTGTGTCTCAGTTCCCCTGGCTAGGAAAAGGGACTCCCTTCCCCCTGGCGCTTCCCAGGTGAGGCGATGCCTCGCCCTGCTTCAGCTCTCGCTGGTCGGGCTGCAGCAGCTGACCAGCACCGATTGTCCGGCACTCCCGAGTGAGATGACCCCAGTACCTCAGTTGAAAATGCAGAAATCACCGGTCTTCTGTGTCGCTCGGGCTGGGAGATGGAGACTGAAGCTGTTCCTATTCGGCCATCTTGCTCCGCCCCCTTCTTTGTTTCTTTTTCCCATCTTTCTTTCTTCTTTTGGATTGATGAATTATTATTTTATTTTTTCTACTAATGACTTGTTATTTATACATTTTATTAAAAACAGGTCTTTCCTTAGGGTTTACAATACATATATTTAATAAATTGAAGGTAGACTGGTAAACTGTCACACAGCAATAGAAAATCAATATTTCACATTTTACTGTAAAGATATTACACAATACATTCCCAATTCCTTTTCTACTCACAATATTGTTGTTACATTCATTGCAATAATTTTGTTTTAGACAGTAATAATCCACAGCAATTAAAATTAGAAACTGAGTTTTTTAAAAAATTATACTGTAAGTTCTGGGTTACATGTGCAGAACGTGCAGGCTTGTTACATAGGTATACCTGTGCCATGGTGGTTTGCTATCGTGGGAACCCACCCCCAATATTTCAACATAGGTTCTTTCTATTTTCCGTAAGTGTTGGTTGGTCTGAAAAATAAAGAGAAAGAGCACAAAGAGGGGAATTTTACAGCTAGGCCGCCAGGGGTGACATCACATATTGGGAGGACCGTGATGCCCACCTGAGCCACAAAACCAGCAAGTTTTATTAAGAATTTCAAAAGAGGAGGGGGTGAAAGAAGAGGGAGATGGTCACAAGATCACATGCCTCAAAGGGCAAAAAGGAGAACAAAGATCACATGCTTCTGAGGAAACAGGACTACTAATAAGGGTCTATGTTCAGCTGTGCATGTATTGTCTTGATAAACATCTTAACAGAAAACAGAGTTCAAGAGCAGAGAACCAGTCTGACCTCAAATTTACCAGGGTGAGGTTTTTTTCCCCACCCTAATAAGCCTGAGGGTACTGTAAGAGACCAGGGCATAGTTCAGTCCTTATCTCAATCGCATAAGACAGACACTCCCAGAGTGGCCATTTATAGACCTCCCCCCAGGAATGCAATTCTTTTCCTAGGGTCTTAATATTAATATTCCTTGCTAGGAAAATAATTTAGCAATATCTTTGCTACTTGAACATCCATTTATAGGCTGTCTGCAAGAAGAAAAATATGACTTTTTGCCCAACCCTGCAGGCAGTCAGATCTTATGATTATCTTCCCTTGTTCCCTAAAATCACTGTTATTCTGTTCTTTTTCAAAGTGCACTGATTTCATATTGTTCAAACCCATGTGTTTTACCATCAGTTTGTACAGTTAACACAATTATTATAGGGTCCTGGGGTGACATTCATCCTCAGCTAATGAAGATAACAGGATTAAGAGATTAAAATAAGACAGGCATAAGAAATTATAAAAGTATTATTTGGGAAGTGATAAATACTCATGAAATCTTCACAATTTATGTTCATCTGCATTGGCTCCAGCTGGTCCCTCTGTTCAGGGTCCCTGACTTCCTGCAACAGTTTGCTGCATCCCTCAACCCATCATCTACATTAGGTATTTCTCCTAATGCTATCCCTCCCCTAGCTCCCCGACCCCCTGACAGGCCCCAGTATGTGATGTTCCCCTCCCTGTGTCCATGTGTACTCATTGTTCAACTCCAACTTATGAGTGAGTACATGCGGTGTTTGGTTTTCTGTTCTTGTGTTAAGAAACTGAGTTTTACATTTACATTAAGCTATGACCTGTCCAATGCCCCTCATTTATTCGAGTTGAGCTATCATCCTTCTAGCAGTGAATATTGGTCCCCAATATCTGTATTAGTTTTCTATTGCTGTGGGACAGGTAGTCAGAAATTTGTGACTTAAAACAACACCTTTTTTGTGGTGGGGGAACTAGTTACAGTTGATTATTTTACAATTTTTCGAATGTACTGAATGCCATTAAATGTAATAGTTAATTTTATGTTACAAGAATACCTCAAAAAATACCATCTATTGGAGCTATTGGGGCTATAACTGAGTTTTTTATTCCTTTAGGACCTGATTAGAGTCTGTTAAGCTGGAGAGTATAAAAATAAATATGAAAACAAAACAAAAACCACTCATTTGTTACCTCATAGCTCCTGTGATTAGAAGTCCAGATACAATATGACTCAGTTCCCTACTCAGAATCATCAAGCTACAATTAAGTTATTGGCCTGGATTGCGATTTTATCTGAGATTCTGGGTTCCATTTCACACTAATTTGGTTTGTTAAAGGAAGGCAATTTTTTTTATGATTGTAAGACTAAGATTCTCACTTTCTTGCTCTCTGTCAACTGGGGGCCATTCTCAGAGCCTAAAGACACCTGTCATTCATTTCCTGCACTAACATGAAAACTTAAATGGCAGTTTCCTCCTTCAAGACCGATGTGAAAATCCCTCTTACTTCAGGATATTGGGGCCTTATTGGGATTCTGCATACCACTCTGTGTTTACCCACAGTGCACTAAAGTTTTCACTTTTCCCTAATGCTATCTTACGCTTGAGGCTGGGATTTATTTGGTAGAGGTTTCCTTTCAATGTCTGTTCCATCTGTAGCTTCAAGTCTTTCCCTTCATTCGTCCTTCAGAATATGTCTCTCTTAATTTTCTACACCTTCTTCCAGCAGTGAATTGCTATTATTTATAGCTCAAAACTTATTAACCTGCTGGCAGAGGGGAGGGGAGTGATTCTCTATTGTTGGGGCTCAGTCTCTAACTTAGATAAGCACTGTGTCCCTGGGTTCTGGATTTGGTGCCTTTTCAGTGCTCTTGTCCATACCTCTAATTGTCTAGGCCATAAGTGTATTCCTGGCCCTCCTCTAAGAACAGAATATTTTTTCTTTTCTTTTTCCCCACCTGGAATGGGTCTTTACCCTTGCCCTAAAAGTGGTATGATTGGCTTCCCTAACCCTACTAGGTTAAAGCTTTGGTTTCATAGGGAAGATAGGGACCTAGATGCTGCTGTATGTCTCTCCCAGGCAAACTTCAGAAAGGAGTTTTTCTAAGGGTTTTTGTTTCGATTTTCATTATGACAGTGAGGCCTATGGGGAAGAACCTGTGAATCTCTCCAAATTCCCTTTGTGTGTGTGGCTTCTAATACTTCTATATGCTCACATTCTCCTATACTCAACATTCAACAATTTAT
>NW_022325394.1:0-5268 GCF_002776525.5 Piliocolobus tephrosceles | reverse complement strand
ATAAATTGTTGAATGTTGAGTATAGGAGAATGTGAGCATATAGAAGTATTAGAAGCCACACACACAAAGGGAATTTGGAGAGATTCACAGGTTCTTCCCCATAGGCCTCACTGTCATAATGAAAATCGAAACAAAAACCCTTAGAAAAACTCCTTTCTGAAGTTTGCCTGGGAGAGACATACAGCAGCATCTAGGTCCCTATCTTCCCTATGAAACCAAAGCTTTAACCTAGTAGGGTTAGGGAAGCCAATCATACCACTTTTAGGGCAAGGGTAAAGACCCATTCCAGGTGGGGAAAAAGAAAAGAAAAAATATTCTGTTCTTAGAGGAGGGCCAGGAATACACTTATGGCCTAGACAATTAGAGGTATGGACAAGAGCACTGAAAAGGCACCAAATCCAGAACCCAGGGACACAGTGCTTATCTAAGTTAGAGACTGAGCCCCAACAATAGAGAATCACTCCCCTCCCCTCTGCCAGCAGGTTAATAAGTTTTGAGCTATAAATAATAGCAATTCACTGCTGGAAGAAGGTGTAGAAAATTAAGAGAGACATATTCTGAAGGACGAATGAAGGGAAAGACTTGAAGCTACAGATGGAACAGACATTGAAAGGAAACCTCTACCAAATAAATCCCAGCCTCAAGCGTAAGATAGCATTAGGGAAAAGTGAAAACTTTAGTGCACTGTGGGTAAACACAGAGTGGTATGCAGAATCCCAATAAGGCCCCAATATCCTGAAGTAAGAGGGATTTTCACATCGGTCTTGAAGGAGGAAACTGCCATTTAAGTTTTCATGTTAGTGCAGGAAATGAATGACAGGTGTCTTTAGGCTCTGAGAATGGCCCCCAGTTGACAGAGAGCAAGAAAGTGAGAATCTTAGTCTTACAATCATAAAAAAAATTGCCTTCCTTTAACAAACCAAATTAGTGTGAAATGGAACCCAGAATCTCAGATAAAATCGCAATCCAGGCCAATAACTTAATTGTAGCTTGATGATTCTGAGTAGGGAACTGAGTCATATTGTATCTGGACTTCTAATCACAGGAGCTATGAGGTAACAAATGAGTGGTTTTTGTTTTGTTTTCATATTTATTTTTATACTCTCCAGCTTAACAGACTCTAATCAGGTCCTAAAGGAATAAAAAACTCAGTTATAGCCCCAATAGCTCCAATAGATGGTATTTTTTGAGGTATTCTTGTAACATAAAATTAACTATTACATTTAATGGCATTCAGTACATTCGAAAAATTGTAAAATAATCAACTGTAACTAGTTCCCCCACCACAAAAAAGGTGTTGTTTTAAGTCACAAATTTCTGACTACCTGTCCCACAGCAATAGAAAACTAATACAGATATTGGGGACCAATATTCACTGCTAGAAGGATGATAGCTCAACTCGAATAAATGAGGGGCATTGGACAGGTCATAGCTTAATGTAAATGTAAAACTCAGTTTCTTAACACAAGAACAGAAAACCAAACACCGCATGTACTCACTCATAAGTTGGAGTTGAACAATGAGTACACATGGACACAGGGAGGGGAACATCACATACTGGGGCCTGTCAGGGGGTCGGGGAGCTAGGGGAGGGATAGCATTAGGAGAAATACCTAATGTAGATGATGGGTTGAGGGATGCAGCAAACTGTTGCAGGAAGTCAGGGACCCTGAACAGAGGGACCAGCTGGAGCCAATGCAGATGAACATAAATTGTGAAGATTTCATGAGTATTTATCACTTCCCAAATAATACTTTTATAATTTCTTATGCCTGTCTTATTTTAATCTCTTAATCCTGTTATCTTCATTAGCTGAGGATGAATGTCACCCCAGGACCCTATAATAATTGTGTTAACTGTACAAACTGATGGTAAAACACATGGGTTTGAACAATATGAAATCAGTGCACTTTGAAAAAGAACAGAATAACAGTGATTTTAGGGAACAAGGGAAGATAATCATAAGATCTGACTGCCTGCAGGGTTGGGCAAAAAGTCATATTTTTCTTCTTGCAGACAGCCTATAAATGGATGTTCAAGTAGCAAAGATATTGCTAAATTATTTTCCTAGCAAGGAATATTAATATTAAGACCCTAGGAAAAGAATTGCATTCCTGGGGGGAGGTCTATAAATGGCCACTCTGGGAGTGTCTGTCTTATGCGATTGAGATAAGGACTGAACTATGCCCTGGTCTCTTACAGTACCCTCAGGCTTATTAGGGTGGGGAAAAAAACCTCACCCTGGTAAATTTGAGGTCAGACTGGTTCTCTGCTCTTGAACTCTGTTTTCTGTTAAGATGTTTATCAAGACAATACATGCACAGCTGAACATAGACCCTTATTAGTAGTCCTGTTTCCTCAGAAGCATGTGATCTTTGTTCTCCTTTTTGCCCTTTGAGGCATGTGATCTTGTGACCATCTCCCTCTTCTTTCACCCCCTCCTCTTTTGAAATTCTTAATAAAACTTGCTGGTTTTGTGGCTCAGGTGGGCATCACGGTCCTCCCAATATGTGATGTCACCCCTGGCGGCCTAGCTGTAAAATTCCCCTCTTTGTGCTCTTTCTCTTTATTTTTCAGACCAACCAACACTTACGGAAAATAGAAAGAACCTATGTTGAAATATTGGGGGTGGGTTCCCACGATAGCAAACCACCATGGCACAGGTATACCTATGTAACAAGCCTGCACGTTCTGCACATGTAACCCAGAACTTACAGTATAATTTTTTAAAAAACTCAGTTTCTAATTTTAATTGCTGTGGATTATTACTGTCTAAAACAAAATTATTGCAATGAATGTAACAACAATATTGTGAGTAGAAAAGGAATTGGGAATGTATTGTGTAATATCTTTACAGTAAAATGTGAAATATTGATTTTCTATTGCTGTGTGACAGTTTACCAGTCTACCTTCAATTTATTAAATATATGTATTGTAAACCCTAAGGAAAGACCTGTTTTTAATAAAATGTATAAATAACAAGTCATTAGTAGAAAAAATAAAATAATAATTCATCAATCCAAAAGAAGAAAGAAAGATGGGAAAAAGAAACAAAGAAGGGGGCGGAGCAAGATGGCCGAATAGGAACAGCTTCAGTCTCCATCTCCCAGCCCGAGCGACACAGAAGACCGGTGATTTCTGCATTTTCAACTGAGGTACTGGGGTCATCTCACTCGGGAGTGCCGGACAATCGGTGCTGGTCAGCTGCTGCAGCCCGACCAGCGAGAGCTGAAGCAGGGCGAGGCATCGCCTCACCTGGGAAGCGCCAGGGGGAAGGGAGTCCCTTTTCCTAGCCAGGGGAACTGAGACACACAACACCTGGAAAATCGGGTAACTCCCACCCCAATACTGCGCTGTAACACCGGCACACCGGAGATTTTATCCCACACCTGGCAGGGAGGGTCCCACGCCCACGGAGACTCCCTCCTTGCTAACACAGCAGTCTGCGGCAATCTAACCGCAAGGCAGCAGCGAGGCTGGGGGAGGGGCGCCCGCCATCGCTGAGGCTTAAGTAGGTAAATAAAGCCTCTGGGAAGCTCGAACTGAGTGGAGCTCACAGCAGCTCAAGGAAACCTGCCTGTCTCTGTAGACTCTGCCTCTGGGGACAGGGCTCAGCTAAAGCAGCAGAGGCCTGTCCAGACGCGAACGACTCTGTCTGACAGCTTTGAAGAGAGCAGTGGATCTCCCAACACGGAGGTTGAGATCTGAGAAGGGGCAGTCTGCCTGCTCAAGTGGGTCCCTGACCCCTGAGTAGCCTAACTGGGAGACATCCCCCACTAGGGGCAGTCTGACACCCCACACCTCACAGGGTGGAGTACACCCCTGAGAGGAAGCTTCCAAAGCAAGAATCAGACAGGTGCACTCGCTGTTCAGCAATATTCTATCTTCTGCAACCTCTGCTGCTGATACCCAGGCAAACAGGGTCTGGAGTGGACCTCAAGCAATCTCCAACAGACCTATAGCTGAGGGTCCTGACTGTCAGAAGGAAAACTATCAAACAGGAAGGACACCTATATCAAAACCCCATCAGTACGTCACCATCATCAAAGACCAGAGACAGATAAAACCACAAAGATGGGGAAAAAGCAGGGCAGAAAAGCTGGAAATTCAAAAAATAAGAGCGCATCTCCTCCTGCAAAGGAGCACAGCCCATCGCCAGCAACGGATCAAAGCTGGTCAGAGAATGATTTTGATGAGATGAGAGAAGAAGGCTTCAGTCCATCAAACCTCTCAGAGCTAAAGGAGGAATTACGTACCCAGCGCAAAGAAACTAAAAATCTTGAAAAAAGAGTGGAAGAATTGACAGCTAGACTAATTAATGCAGAGAAGGTCATAAACGAAATGACAGAGATGAAAACCATGACACAAGAAATACGTGACAAATGCACAAGCTTCAGTAACCGACTCGATCAACTGGAAGAAAGAGTATCAGCGATGGAGGATCAAATGAATGAAATGAAGCGAGAAGAGAAACCAAAAGAAAAAAGAAGAAAAAGAAATGAACAAAGCCTGCAAGAAGTATGGGATTATGTAAAAAGACCAAATCTACGTCTGATTGGGGTGCCTGAAAGTGAGGGGGAAAATGGAACCAAATTGGAAAACACTCTACAGGATATCATCCAGGAGAACTTCCCCAACCTAGCAGGGCAGGCCAACATTCAAATTCAGGAAATACAGAGAACGCCACAAAGATACTCCTCCAGAAGAGCAACTCCAAGACACATAATTGCCAGATTCACCAAAGTTGAAATGAAGGAAAAAATCTTAAGGGCAGCCAGAGAGAAAGGTCGGGTTACCCACAAAGGGAAGCCCATCAGACTGACAGCAGATCTCTCGGCAGAAACTCTACAAGCCAGAAGAGAGTGGGGGCCAATATTCAACGTTCTTAAAGAAAAGAATTTTAAACCCAGAATTTCATATCCAGCCAAACTAAGTTTCATAAGTGAAGGAGAAATAAAATCCTTTACAGATAAGCAAATGCTTAGAGATTTTGTCACCACCAGGCCTGCCTTACAAGAGACCCTGAAGCAAGCCCTAAACATGGAAAGGAACAACCAGTACCAGCCATTGCAAAAACATGCCAAAATGTAAACACCATCGAGCCTAGGAAGAAACTGCATCAACTAATGAGCAAAATAACCAGTTAATATCATAATGGCAGGATCAAGATCACACATAACAATATTAACCTTAAATGTAAATGGACTAAATGCTCCAATTAAAAGACACAGACTGGCAAACTGGATAAAGAGTCAAGACCCATCAGTC
>NW_022325393.1:0-2987 GCF_002776525.5 Piliocolobus tephrosceles | reverse complement strand
CAAACATCACAAAGGAGATTCTCAGATGGCTTGTTTTTGGTTTTTATCTGAGGATATTTCCTTTGTCACCATTGGCTTCAATGCCCTCACAAATATCTGATTGCAGATTCCAAGAAAACAGTGTCAGCAAACTGCTCAATGAAAAGAATGGTGCAACTCTGTGAGATTAATTAACACATCACAAAGCAGTTTCTCAGAAAGCTTCTTTCTAGTTATTTTTGGATGATACTCCCTTTTTCACCATAGGCCTCAATGTGCTCCCAAATATGGCTTTGCACATTCCACGAAAACAGTGGTAGCAAACTGCTCAATGAAAAGAATGGTGTAAAACTGTGAGATGAAGTCACACATCACAAAGCAGTTACTCAGAAAGCTTCTTTCTAGTTTTTATCTGAGGATATTTCTATTTTCACTATATGCTCCAACACTATCGAAAATATCCCTTCTCAGATTCCCAAAAACAGTGTTATCAAACTGCTCAATATTAAGAATGGCATAACTCTGTGAGATAAATTCACACAACACAAAGCAGTTTCTCAGAAAACTTCTGTATGTTTTTTTCTGAGGATAATTCTTTTATCACTGTAGTCCTCAATGCACTCCTAAATATCCCATTGCAGATTCCACGAAAACAGTTTTAGCAAACTTCTCCAGGAAAGGAAAGATGTAGCTCTGTGAGATAAATTCGCACATCACAAAAAACTTTCTCAGAAATCTTCTTTCTAGTCTTTATCTGAGGATATTTCCTTTGTCACCATAGGCTTCAATGCAACCCACAATATCCCTTCTCAGATTCCCCCAAAACAGTGCTACGAATCTACTCCATGAAAAGAATCATGTTACTCTGTTAGATGAATTCACATATCAAAAATCAGTTTCTCAGAAAGCTTCTTTCAAGTTTTTGTCTGAGTATATATCCTTTTTCATCATAAGCTTCCATATGCCCCAAAATATCCCATTGGAGATTCCAATAAAACAGTGTGAGCAAATGAAATGCTTAATGAAAACAACAGTGTAACTCTGGGAGATGAATTCACACATCACAAAGCTGTTTCTCAGAAAGCTTCTTTCTAGTTTTTGTGTGATGATATTTCCTTTGTCACCATGAGCCTCAATGCACTCCAAAACATACCACTGCAGAGTCCAAGAAAACAGTGTTAGCAAACTGCTCAAGTAAAAGAACAATGTAACTCTGGGAGATGTATTCACACATCACAAAGCAGTTTCTCAGAAAGCTTCTCTCCAGTTTTTGTCTGAGGATAATTAATTGTCAACTGAGACTTCAATGCGATACAAAATATCCTTTCTCAGATTACGCCGAAACAGTGCTACAAAACTGATCCATGAAAATAATCGTGTAACACTGTGAGACAAATTACCACATCACAAAGTCGTTTCTTAGAAAACTTCATTCTAGTTTTTATATGAGGACATTTCCTTTGTCACTATTTTCTTCAATGTGATCCAAAATATCCCTTCTCAGATTCCCCAAAAACAGTGCTACCATACTGCTCCATGAAAAGAAGAATGTAAATGTGTGAGGTGAATTCACCTATCACAAAGCAGTTTCTCAGAAAGCTTCTTTCTAGCTTTTCTCTGAGGATATTTCTTTTGTCACCCTAAGCATCAATACGTTACAAAATATCCCATAGCATATTCCAAGAAAACAGCATTAGCAAATTGCTCAATGAAAAAAACAGTGTAACTCTGTGATATGAATTCAAACATTACAAAGCAGATTCTCAGATAGCTTGTTTTTGGTTTTTATCTGAGGATATTTCCTTTATCACCATTGGCTTCAATGTGCTCACAAATATCCTATTGCAGATTCCAAGAAAACAGTGTTAGCAAACTGCTCAATGGAAAGAACGGTGTAACTCTGTGAGATGAACTCACACACCACAGAAATCTTTCTCAGAAAGCCTCTTTCTAGTTTTTATCTGAGGATATTTCCTATGTCACCATAAGCTTCAATGTGCTCTGAAATATCCCATTGCAGATTCCAACAAAACAGTTTTAGCAGACTGCTCAATGAAAAGAACAGTGTAAGACTATGAGATGAATTCACACATTAAAAAGCAGTTTCCCAAAAGCTTCTTTCTAGTTTTTATCTGGGTATATTTCGTTTTTCCTCATAGGCCCCAATGCACTCCCATATATCCCTTTGAAGATTCCACGAAAACGGTGTTAGCAAACTGCATAACAAAAAGAATGTAGTAATTCCGAGAGATGAATTCACACATCACAAAGCAATTTCTCAGAAAGGTTCTTTGTGGTTTTTTTTATCTGAGGCTATTACCTTTGTCACCATGGACTTCAATGTGCTCCCAAATATCCTATTGCAGATTTCATGAAAACAGTGTTATTTAACAGCTAATTAAAAGAACAGGATAAATCTGTGAGATGAATTCACACATCACAAAGTGGTTTCTCAGAAAGCTTCTTTCTAGTTTTTACCTGAAGATATTTTCTTTGTCACTATAGGTCTCAATGCACTCCCGAATATCCCTTTGCAGATAACATGATAACAATGTTAGCAAACAGCTCCATGAAAAGAAAGGTGTATCTCTGTGAGATGAATTTACACAACACAAAGAACTTTCTCAGAAAGCTTCTTTCTTGTTTTCATCTGGGGACATTTCCTTTGTCACCGTAGGCTTCAATGCGATCCAAAATATCTCTTCTCAGTTCCAAACAAGAAGTGCTACCAAACTGATCCCTGAACAGGGTAGTGTATGTCTGTGAGATGAATTCACACATCAAGAAGAAGTTTCTCAGAAACTTTCTTTCTGGTATTTTTCTGAGAATGTTTACTTTGTCACAATAGGCTTCAATGCCATCCAAAATATCCCTTCTCAGATTCCCCGAAAACAGTGCCACCAAACTGCTCCATGAAAAGAATCGTGTAACTCTGTGAGATGAATTAACACATCAAAAAGTAGTTTCTCAGAAAGCTTCTTTCTACTTTTTCTATGAGGATATTTCCT
>NW_022325392.1:0-2987 GCF_002776525.5 Piliocolobus tephrosceles | reverse complement strand
AGGAAATATCCTCATAGAAAAAGTAGAAAGAAGCTTTCTGAGAAACTACTTTTTGATGTGTTAATTCATCTCACAGAGTTACACGATTCTTTTCATGGAGCAGTTTGGTGGCACTGTTTTCGGGGAATCTGAGAAGGGATATTTTGGATGGCATTGAAGCCTATTGTGACAAAGTAAACATTCTCAGAAAAATACCAGAAAGAAAGTTTCTGAGAAACTTCTTCTTGATGTGTGAATTCATCTCACAGACATACACTACCCTGTTCAGGGATCAGTTTGGTAGCACTTCTTGTTTGGAACTGAGAAGAGATATTTTGGATCGCATTGAAGCCTACGGTGACAAAGGAAATGTCCCCAGATGAAAACAAGAAAGAAGCTTTCTGAGAAAGTTCTTTGTGTTGTGTAAATTCATCTCACAGAGATACACCTTTCTTTTCATGGAGCTGTTTGCTAACATTGTTATCATGTTATCTGCAAAGGGATATTCGGGAGTGCATTGAGACCTATAGTGACAAAGAAAATATCTTCAGGTAAAAACTAGAAAGAAGCTTTCTGAGAAACCACTTTGTGATGTGTGAATTCATCTCACAGATTTATCCTGTTCTTTTAATTAGCTGTTAAATAACACTGTTTTCATGAAATCTGCAATAGGATATTTGGGAGCACATTGAAGTCCATGGTGACAAAGGTAATAGCCTCAGATAAAAAAAACCACAAAGAACCTTTCTGAGAAATTGCTTTGTGATGTGTGAATTCATCTCTCGGAATTACTACATTCTTTTTGTTATGCAGTTTGCTAACACCGTTTTCGTGGAATCTTCAAAGGGATATATGGGAGTGCATTGGGGCCTATGAGGAAAAACGAAATATACCCAGATAAAAACTAGAAAGAAGCTTTTGGGAAACTGCTTTTTAATGTGTGAATTCATCTCATAGTCTTACACTGTTCTTTTCATTGAGCAGTCTGCTAAAACTGTTTTGTTGGAATCTGCAATGGGATATTTCAGAGCACATTGAAGCTTATGGTGACATAGGAAATATCCTCAGATAAAAACTAGAAAGAGGCTTTCTGAGAAAGATTTCTGTGGTGTGTGAGTTCATCTCACAGAGTTACACCGTTCTTTCCATTGAGCAGTTTGCTAACACTGTTTTCTTGGAATCTGCAATAGGATATTTGTGAGCACATTGAAGCCAATGGTGATAAAGGAAATATCCTCAGATAAAAACCAAAAACAAGCTATCTGAGAATCTGCTTTGTAATGTTTGAATTCATATCACAGAGTTACACTGTTTTTTTCATTGAGCAATTTGCTAATGCTGTTTTCTTGGAATATGCTATGGGATATTTTGTAACGTATTGATGCTTAGGGTGACAAAAGAAATATCCTCAGAGAAAAGCTAGAAAGAAGCTTTCTGAGAAACTGCTTTGTGATAGGTGAATTCACCTCACACATTTACATTCTTCTTTTCATGGAGCAGTATGGTAGCACTGTTTTTGGGGAATCTGAGAAGGGATATTTTGGATCACATTGAAGAAAATAGTGACAAAGGAAATGTCCTCATATAAAAACTAGAATGAAGTTTTCTAAGAAACGACTTTGTGATGTGGTAATTTGTCTCACAGTGTTACACGATTATTTTCATGGATCAGTTTTGTAGCACTGTTTCGGCGTAATCTGAGAAAGGATATTTTGTATCGCATTGAAGTCTCAGTTGACAATTAATTATCCTCAGACAAAAACTGGAGAGAAGCTTTCTGAGAAACTGCTTTGTGATGTGTGAATACATCTCCCAGAGTTACATTGTTCTTTTACTTGAGCAGTTTGCTAACACTGTTTTCTTGGACTCTGCAGTGGTATGTTTTGGAGTGCATTGAGGCTCATGGTGACAAAGGAAATATCATCACACAAAAACTAGAAAGAAGCTTTCTGAGAAACAGCTTTGTGATGTGTGAATTCATCTCCCAGAGTTACACTGTTGTTTTCATTAAGCATTTCATTTGCTCACACTGTTTTATTGGAATCTCCAATGGGATATTTTGGGGCATATGGAAGCTTATGATGAAAAAGGATATATACTCAGACAAAAACTTGAAAGAAGCTTTCTGAGAAACTGATTTTTGATATGTGAATTCATCTAACAGAGTAACATGATTCTTTTCATGGAGTAGATTCGTAGCACTGTTTTGGGGGAATCTGAGAAGGGATATTGTGGGTTGCATTGAAGCCTATGGTGACAAAGGAAATATCCTCAGATAAAGACTAGAAAGAAGATTTCTGAGAAAGTTTTTTGTGATGTGCGAATTTATCTCACAGAGCTACATCTTTCCTTTCCTGGAGAAGTTTGCTAAAACTGTTTTCGTGGAATCTGCAATGGGATATTTAGGAGTGCATTGAGGACTACAGTGATAAAAGAATTATCCTCAGAAAAAAACATACAGAAGTTTTCTGAGAAACTGCTTTGTGTTGTGTGAATTTATCTCACAGAGTTATGCCATTCTTAATATTGAGCAGTTTGATAACACTGTTTTTGGGAATCTGAGAAGGGATATTTTCGATAGTGTTGGAGCATATAGTGAAAATAGAAATATCCTCAGATAAAAACTAGAAAGAAGCTTTCTGAGTAACTGCTTTGTGATGTGTGACTTCATCTCACAGTTTTACACCATTCTTTTCATTGAGCAGTTTGCTACCACTGTTTTCGTGGAATGTGCAAAGCCATATTTGGGAGCACATTGAGGCCTATGGTGAAAAAGGGAGTATCATCCAAAAATAACTAGAAAGAAGCTTTCTGAGAAACTGCTTTGTGATGTGTTAATTAATCTCACAGAGTTGCACCATTCTTTTCATTGAGCAGTTTGCTGACACTGTTTTCTTGGAATCTGCAATCAGATATTTGTGAGGGCATTGAAGCCAATGGTGACAAAGGAAATATCCTCAGATAAAAACCAAAAACAAGCCATCTGAGAATCTCCTTTGTGATGTTTG
>NW_022325391.1:0-2077 GCF_002776525.5 Piliocolobus tephrosceles | reverse complement strand
CATAGGCTTCAATGAGATCCAAAATATCCCCTCTCAGATTCCCCAAAAACTGTGCCACTAAACTGCTCCATGAAAAGAATGGTGTAACTCTGTGAGATGAATTCCCAAATTAGAATGCTGTTTCTCAGAATGCTTCTTTCTAGTTTTTATGTGAGGATATTTTCTTTTTCACTGTATTCCTCAATAGACTCAGGAATATCCTATTGCAGATTCCATGACAAAAGGGATAGGAAACTTCTCAATGAAAAGAACAGTGTAACGCTGTGAGATGACATCACACATCACAAAGCAGTTTCACAGAAACTTTCTTATGGCTTTTTATCTGAAGATATTTCCTTTGTCACCACAGGCTTCAATGCGCTCCCAAATACCCTGTTGCAGATGAAAACAGTGTAATCAAACTGCACAATTACAAGGATGGTGTAACTCTGTGAGATGAATTCACACATCACAAAGCAGTTTCTCATTAAACTTCTTTGTAATTTTTATCTGAGGATATTTTCTTTTTCACAACAGGCCTCAATGTTCTCCTGCACACCTTTGCAGATTCCACGAAAACAGTGTTAGCAAACTACTCCATGAAAAGGAAGGTGTAACTCTGTGAGATGAACTCACACATCACAAAGAACTTTCTCAGAAAGCTTGTTTCTCCAAAAACAGTGCTACCAAACTGATCCATCAAAAGAATGATTTAACCCTGTGAGATGAACTACCATATCACAAAGTGGCTTCCCAGAAATCTTCTTTCTAGTTTTCATATGAGGATATTTCCTATGTCACCATAAGCTTCTGGCACTCCAAAATATGCCAATGAAGATTTGAAGAAAACAGTGTTATCATACTGCTCAATGAAAGGAGTGGTGTAACTCTGTGAGATGAATTCCCACATCACAAAACAGTTTATCAGAAAACTTCTTTCTAATTTTAATCTGAGGATATTTCCTTTATAACCATAGGACTCAATGTGCTCCCAGTTATCCCTTTGCAGATTCCAGGATGGCAGTGTTAGCAAATTTCTCCCTGACAAGAAAGGTTTAACTCTGTGAGATGAATTCACTCATCACAAAGAATTTCCGCAGAAAGCTTCTATCTAGTTTTTATCTGAGTTTCTCAGAAAGATTCTTTTTGTGTTTATCTGAGTATCTGTCCTTTATCACCATAGGATTCAATGTGCTCCCATATACCCCCTTAAAGATTCCATAAAACCAGTGTTATCAAACAGCAAAATGAAAAGAAAGGTTTAACTCTGTGAGATGAATTCACACATAACAAAGCAGCTTCTCAGAAATCGTCTTTCTAGTTTTTATCTGAGAATATTTCATTTTTCACTGTAGACCTCAATGCGCTCCCAAATATCCTTTTGCAGATTCCACAAAAATAGTGTTATTAAACTGCTCAATGAAAAGAACAGTGTAACCCCATGGGATGAATTCACACATCACAAAGCATGTATTCAGAAAGCTTCTTTCTAGTTTTGTCTTAGGATATTTTCTTTGACACCATAGGCTTCAATGCGCTCCGAAATATCCCATTGCATATCCGGGAAAACAGTGTCATCAAACTGCTCAATGAAAAGAATGATGTAACTCTGTGAGATTAATTAACACATCACAAAACAGTTTCTCAGAAAGTTTCTGTCTAGTTATTATTGGAGGATACTTCCCTTTTCACCATAGGCCTCAATGCGCTCCCAAATATGGCTTTGCAGATTCCACGAAAACAGTGTTATCAACTGCTCAGTGAAAAGAACGGTGTAACTCTGTGAGATAAATTCACACATCACAAAGCAGTTTCTCAGAAAGCTTCTGTATAGTTTTTATCTGAGGATATTTCCTTTTTCACTATAGTCCTCAATGCGTTCCTAAATATCCCATTGCAGATGCCACGAAAACAGTGTTAGCAAACCTCTCCAGGAAAGAAAAGATGTAGCTCTCTGAGATGAATCCACACGTCACAAAGAACTTTCTCAGAAAGCTTATTTCTAGTTTTTATCTGAGGATATATCCTTTGTCATCATAGGCTTCAATGCGACCCAAAATATCCCTTCTCAGTTTCCCCAAAAACAGTGCTACCTATC
>NW_022325390.1:0-2077 GCF_002776525.5 Piliocolobus tephrosceles | reverse complement strand
GATAGGTAGCACTGTTTTTGGGGAAACTGAGAAGGGATATTTTGGGTCGCATTGAAGCCTATGATGACAAAGGATATATCCTCAGATAAAAACTAGAAATAAGCTTTCTGAGAAAGTTCTTTGTGACGTGTGGATTCATCTCAGAGAGCTACATCTTTTCTTTCCTGGAGAGGTTTGCTAACACTGTTTTCGTGGCATCTGCAATGGGATATTTAGGAACGCATTGAGGACTATAGTGAAAAAGGAAATATCCTCAGATAAAAACTATACAGAAGCTTTCTGAGAAACTGCTTTGTGATGTGTGAATTTATCTCACAGAGTTACACCGTTCTTTTCACTGAGCAGTTGATAACACTGTTTTCGTGGAATCTGCAAAGCCATATTTGGGAGCGCATTGAGGCCTATGGTGAAAAGGGAAGTATCCTCCAATAATAACTAGACAGAAACTTTCTGAGAAACTGTTTTGTGATGTGTTAATTAATCTCACAGAGTTACATCATTCTTTTCATTGAGCAGTTTGATGACACTGTTTTCCCGGATATGCAATGGGATATTTCGGAGCGCATTGAAGCCTATGGTGTCAAAGAAAATATCCTAAGACAAAACTAGAAAGAAGCTTTCTGAATACATGCTTTGTGATGTGTGAATTCATCCCATGGGGTTACACTGTTCTTTTCATTGAGCAGTTTAATAACACTATTTTTGTGGAATCTGCAAAAGGATATTTGGGAGCGCATTGAGGTCTACAGTGAAAAATGAAATATTCTCAGATAAAAACTAGAAAGACGATTTCTGAGAAGCTGCTTTGTTATGTGTGAATTCATCTCACAGAGTTAAACCTTTCTTTTCATTTTGCTGTTTGATAACACTGGTTTTATGGAATCTTTAAGGGGGTATATGGGAGCACATTGAATCCTATGGTGATAAAGGACAGATACTCAGATAAACACAAAAAGAATCTTTCTGAGAAACTCAGATAAAAACTAGATAGAAGCTTTCTGCGGAAATTCTTTGTGATGAGTGAATTCATCTCACAGAGTTAAACCTTTCTTGTCAGGGAGAAATTTGCTAACACTGCCATCCTGGAATCTGCAAAGGGATAACTGGGAGCACATTGAGTCCTATGGTTATAAAGGAAATATCCTCAGATTAAAATTAGAAAGAAGTTTTCTGATAAACTGTTTTGTGATGTGGGAATTCATCTCACAGAGTTACACCACTCCTTTCATTGAGCAGTATGATAACACTGTTTTCTTCAAATCTTCATTGGCATATTTTGGAGTGCCAGAAGCTTATGGTGACATAGGAAATATCCTCATATGAAAACTAGAAAGAAGATTTCTGGGAAGCCACTTTGTGATATGGTAGTTCATCTCACAGGGTTAAATCATTCTTTTGATGGATCAGTTTGGTAGCACTGTTTTTGGAGAAACAAGCTTTCTGAGAAAGTTCTTTGTGATGTGTGAGTTCATCTCACAGAGTTACACCTTCCTTTTCATGGAGTAGTTTGCTAACACTGTTTTCGTGGAATCTGCAAAGGTGTGCAGGAGAACATTGAGGCCTGTTGTGAAAAAGAAAATATCCTCAGATAAAAATTACAAAGAAGTTTAATGAGAAACTGCTTTGTGATGTGTGAATTCATCTCACAGAGTTACACCATCCTTGTAATTGTGCAGTTTGATTACACTGTTTTCATCTGCAACAGGGTATTTGGGAGCGCATTGAAGCCTGTGGTGACAAAGGAAATATCTTCAGATAAAAAGCCATAAGAAAGTTTCTGTGAAACTGCTTTGTGATGTGTGATGTCATCTCACAGCGTTACACTGTTCTTTTCATTGAGAAGTTTCCTATCCCTTTTGTCATGGAATCTGCAATAGGATATTCCTGAGTCTATTGAGGAATACAGTGAAAAAGAAAATATCCTCACATAAAAACTAGAAAGAAGCATTCTGAGAAACAGCATTCTAATTTGGGAATTCATCTCACAGAGTTACACCATTCTTTTCATGGAGCAGTTTAGTGGCACAGTTTTTGGGGAATCTGAGAGGGGATATTTTGGATCTCATTGAAGCCTATG
>NW_022325389.1:0-2079 GCF_002776525.5 Piliocolobus tephrosceles | reverse complement strand
CATAGGCTTCAATGAGATCCAAAATATCCCCTCTCAGATTCCCCAAACACAGTGCCACTAAACTGCTCCATGAAAAGAATGGTGTAACTCTGTGAGATGAATTCCCAAATTAGAATGCTGTTTCTCAGAATGCTTCTTTCTAGTTTTTATGTGAGGATATTTTCTTTTTCACTGTATTCCTCAATAGACTCAGGAATATCCTATTGCAGATTCCATGACAAAAGGGATAGGAAACTTCTCAATGAAAAGAACAGTGTAACGCTGTGAGATGACATCACACATCACAAAGCAGTTTCACAGAAACTTTCTTATGGCTTTTTATCTGAAGATATTTCCTTTGTCACCACAGGCTTCAATGCGCTCCCAAATACCCTGTTGCAGATGAAAACAGTGTAATCAAACTGCACAATTACAAGGATGGTGTAACTCTGTGAGATGAATTCACACATCACAAAGCAGTTTCTCATTAAACTTCTTTGTAATTTTTATCTGAGGATATTTTCTTTTTCACAACAGGCCTCAATGTTCTCCTGCACACATCTTTGCAGATTCCACGAAAACAGTGTTAGCAAACTACTCCATGAAAAGGAAGGTGTAACTCTGTGAGATGAACTCACACATCACAAAGAACTTTCTCAGAAAGCTTGTTTCTCCAAAAACAGTGCTACCAAACTGATCCATCAAAAGAATGATTTAACCCTGTGAGATGAACTACCATATCACAAAGTGGCTTCCCAGAAATCTTCTTTCTAGTTTTCATATGAGGATATTTCCTATGTCACCATAAGCTTCTGGCACTCCAAAATATGCCAATGAAGATTTGAAGAAAACAGTGTTATCATACTGCTCAATGAAAGGAGTGGTGTAACTCTGTGAGATGAATTCCCACATTACAAAACAGTTTATCAGAAACCTTCTCTCTAATTTTAATCTGAGGATATTTCCTTTATAACCATAGGACTCAATGTGCTCCCAATTATCCCTTTGCAGATTCCAGGATGGCAGTGTTAGCAAATTTCTCCCTGACAAGAAAGTTTTAACTCTGTGAGATGAATTCACTCATCACAAAGAATTTCCGCAGAAAGCTTCTATCTAGTTTTTATCTGAGTTTCTCAGAAAGCTTCTTTTTGTGTTTATCTGAGTATCTGTCCTTTATCACCATAGGATTCAATGTGCTCCCATATACCCCCTTAAAGATTCCATAAAACCAGTGTTATCAAACAGCAAAATGAAAAGAAAGGTTTAACTCTGTGAGATGAATTCACACATAACAAAGCAGCTTCTCAGAAATCGTCTTTCTAGTTTTTATCTGAGAATATTTCATTTTTCACTGTAGACCTCAATGTGCTCCCAAATATCCTTTTGCAGATTCCACAAAAATAGTGTTATTAAACTGCTCAATGAAAAGAGCAGTGTAACCCCATGGGATGAATTCACACATCACAAAGCATGTATTCAGAAAGCTTCTTTCTAGTTTTGTCTTAGGATATTTTCTTTGACACCATAGGCTTCAATGCGCTCCGAAATATCCCATTGCATATCCAAGAAAACAGTGTCATCAAACTGCTCAATGAAAAGAATGATGTAACTCTGTGAGATTAATTCACACATCACAAAACAGTTTCTCAGAAAGCTTCTGTCTAGTTATTATTGGAGGATACTTCCCTTTTCACCATAGGCCTCAATGCGCTCCCAAATATGGCTTTGCAGATTCCACGAAAACAGTGTTATCAACTGCTCAG
This sequence comes from Piliocolobus tephrosceles, assembly GCF_002776525.5. Classification (NCBI taxonomy): domain Eukaryota; kingdom Metazoa; phylum Chordata; class Mammalia; order Primates; family Cercopithecidae; genus Piliocolobus; species Piliocolobus tephrosceles. The sequence goes on along the minus strand of NW_022325389.1, from coordinate 337 downwards.
TGAAAAGAACGGTGTAACTCTGTGAGATAAATTCACACATCACAAAGCAGTTTCTCAGAAAGCTTCTGTATAGTTTTTATCTGAGGATATTTCCTTTTTCACTATAGTCCTCAATGCGTTCCTAAATATCCCATTGCAGATGCCACGAAAACAGTGTTAGCAAACCTCTCCAGGAAAGAAAAGATGTAGCTCTCTGAGATGAATCCACACGTCACAAAGAACTTTCTCAGAAAGCTTATTTCTAGTTTTTATCTGAGGATATATCCTTTGTCATCATAGGCTTCAATGCGACCCAAAATATCCCTTCTCAGTTTCCCCAAAAACAGTGCTACCTATC
>NW_022325388.1:0-2079 GCF_002776525.5 Piliocolobus tephrosceles | reverse complement strand
GATAGGTAGCACTGTTTTTGGGGAAACTGAGAAGGGATATTTTGGGTCGCATTGAAGCCTATGATGACAAAGGATATATCCTCAGATAAAAACTAGAAATAAGCTTTCTGAGAAAGTTCTTTGTGACGTGTGGATTCATCTCAGAGAGCTACATCTTTTCTTTCCTGGAGAGGTTTGCTAACACTGTTTTCGTGGCATCTGCAATGGGATATTTAGGAACGCATTGAGGACTATAGTGAAAAAGGAAATATCCTCAGATAAAAACTATACAGAAGCTTTCTGAGAAACTGCTTTGTGATGTGTGAATTTATCTCACAGAGTTACACCGTTCTTTTCACTGAGCAGTTGATAACACTGTTTTCGTGGAATCTGCAAAGCCATATTTGGGAGCGCATTGAGGCCTATGGTGAAAAGGGAAGTATCCTCCAATAATAACTAGACAGAAGCTTTCTGAGAAACTGTTTTGTGATGTGTGAATTAATCTCACAGAGTTACATCATTCTTTTCATTGAGCAGTTTGATGACACTGTTTTCTTGGATATGCAATGGGATATTTCGGAGCGCATTGAAGCCTATGGTGTCAAAGAAAATATCCTAAGACAAAACTAGAAAGAAGCTTTCTGAATACATGCTTTGTGATGTGTGAATTCATCCCATGGGGTTACACTGCTCTTTTCATTGAGCAGTTTAATAACACTATTTTTGTGGAATCTGCAAAAGGATATTTGGGAGCACATTGAGGTCTACAGTGAAAAATGAAATATTCTCAGATAAAAACTAGAAAGACGATTTCTGAGAAGCTGCTTTGTTATGTGTGAATTCATCTCACAGAGTTAAACCTTTCTTTTCATTTTGCTGTTTGATAACACTGGTTTTATGGAATCTTTAAGGGGGTATATGGGAGCACATTGAATCCTATGGTGATAAAGGACAGATACTCAGATAAACACAAAAAGAAGCTTTCTGAGAAACTCAGATAAAAACTAGATAGAAGCTTTCTGCGGAAATTCTTTGTGATGAGTGAATTCATCTCACAGAGTTAAAACTTTCTTGTCAGGGAGAAATTTGCTAACACTGCCATCCTGGAATCTGCAAAGGGATAATTGGGAGCACATTGAGTCCTATGGTTATAAAGGAAATATCCTCAGATTAAAATTAGAGAGAAGGTTTCTGATAAACTGTTTTGTAATGTGGGAATTCATCTCACAGAGTTACACCACTCCTTTCATTGAGCAGTATGATAACACTGTTTTCTTCAAATCTTCATTGGCATATTTTGGAGTGCCAGAAGCTTATGGTGACATAGGAAATATCCTCATATGAAAACTAGAAAGAAGATTTCTGGGAAGCCACTTTGTGATATGGTAGTTCATCTCACAGGGTTAAATCATTCTTTTGATGGATCAGTTTGGTAGCACTGTTTTTGGAGAAACAAGCTTTCTGAGAAAGTTCTTTGTGATGTGTGAGTTCATCTCACAGAGTTACACCTTCCTTTTCATGGAGTAGTTTGCTAACACTGTTTTCGTGGAATCTGCAAAGATGTGTGCAGGAGAACATTGAGGCCTGTTGTGAAAAAGAAAATATCCTCAGATAAAAATTACAAAGAAGTTTAATGAGAAACTGCTTTGTGATGTGTGAATTCATCTCACAGAGTTACACCATCCTTGTAATTGTGCAGTTTGATTACACTGTTTTCATCTGCAACAGGGTATTTGGGAGCACATTGAAGCCTGTGGTGACAAAGGAAATATCTTCAGATAAAAAGCCGTAAGAAAGTTTCTGTGAAACTGCTTTGTGATGTGTGATGTCATCTCACAGCGTTACACTGTTCTTTTCATTGAGAAGTTTTCTATCCCTTTTGTTGTGGAATCTGCAATAAGATATTCCTGAGTCTATTGAGGAATACAGTGAAAAAGAAAATATCCTCACATAAAAACTAGAAAGAAGCATTCTGAGAAACAGCATTCTAATTTGGGAATTCATCTCACAGAGTTACACCATTCTTTTCATGGAGCAGTTTAGTGGCACTGTGTTTGGGGAATCTGAGAGGGGATATTTTGGATCTCATTGAAGCCTATG
>NW_022325386.1:0-8401 GCF_002776525.5 Piliocolobus tephrosceles | reverse complement strand
CATGAGCTTCAATGCCCCCTGAAATATCCCATTGCAGACTCCAAGAAAAGAGTGTTAGCTAACTGCTCACCGAGGACAGTGTAACATTGTGAGGTGAATTCACATATCACAAAGCAGTTTCTTAGAAAGTTTCTTTCTAGTTATTATCTGAGGATATTTCATTTTTCACCACATACTTCAATGGGATCCAAAATATCCCTTCTCAGATTCCCCAAAAACAGTGCTACAAAACTGCTGCATGAAAAGAATCATGTAACTCTGTGAGATGAATTCACACATCACAAAGCAGTTTCTCAGAAAGCTTCTTCGTAGTTTTTGTCTGAGGATGTGTCCCTTGTCACCATAAGCTTCAATGCCCTGCAGAATATCCCATTGCAGACTACATGAAAACAGGGTTAAGAAACAGCTCAATGAAAAGTACAGTGTAACTCTGTAAGATGAATTCATACATGATGAGGCAGTTTCTCAGAGAGCTTCTTTCTAGTTTTTATCTGAGGAATTTTCCTTTGTCACCATAGGCTTCAAAGTGATCCAAAATACTCCTTCTCAGATTCCCCAAAAAAGGTGGAACAAAACTGCTCCAATAACGGATTCATGTAACTCTGTGAGATGGATTCACAAATCAGAAAGCAGTGTCTCAGAAAGCTTCTTTCTGGTTTTTGCCTGAATATATTCCCTCTGTCACCATAAGCTTCAATTTGCTCTGAAATATCCCATTGCGGATTCCAAGAAAACAGTGTTAAGAAACTACTCAATGAAAAGAACAGTGTAACTCTGTGAGATAAATTCACACATCACAAAGCAGTTTCTCAGAATGCTTCTTTCTGGTTTTTATGTTAGAGAATTGTCTTTGTCACTATAAGCTACAATGTGCTTGAAATATCCCATTGCAGATACCAAGAAAACAGTTGTAGCAAACTCCTCAATGCAAAGAACTGTGTTTCTCTGTGAGACATGAATTCACAAATCTCAAAGCAGTTTCTTAGAAAGCTACTTTGTAGATTTTATATGAGGATATTTCCTTTGTCACCATAAGATTGAAATGAGCTCTGAAATATCCCATTGCGGATTCCAAGAAAACAGCGTTCGCAAACTGGTCAATTAAAAGAATGGTGCAACTCTGTGAAATAAATTCAAACATCACAAAGCATGTTCTCAGAAAGCTTCTTTCTAGCTTTTATCTGACGGTATATAGTTTTTCACCTCAGGCCTCAATATGCTCCCAAATACGCCTTTGCAGATACCACAAAAACAGTTTTATCAAACAGTTCAATGAAAAGAACTGTGTAACTCTGTGAGATGAATTCACACATCACAAAGCAGTTTCTCAGATGTTTCTTCCTAGTTTTAATCTGAGGATATATTCTTTGTCACCATAGACTTCAATGAGATCCAAAATATCCTTTCTCACATTCCCCAAAAAACAGTGTTAAAAAATTGATCCATGAAAAGAATTGTGTAACACTGTGAGTTGAATTATTACATCACAAAGCAGTTTCTCAGAAAGCTTCTTTCTAGTTTTTATCTGGGGATACCTCTTTGTCACCCTAGGCTGCAATGCAATCCAAAATATCCCTTCCAGATACCCCCAAAACAGTGCTATCAAACTGATCAATGAAAAGAATCATGTAACTCCATGAGAAGAATTGACAAATCACAAAGCAGTTTCTCAGAAAGCTTCTTTCTTCTTTTTGTTGGAGGATATTTCTTTTGTTATCATAACGTTCAATAAGCTCCGAAATAACCCATTGCAAATTACACAAAAACAGTTTTAGGAAACTGCTCAATGAAAATAACAATGTGATTCTGTGAGATGAACTCACATATCACTAAGCAGTTTCCCTGAAAGCTTCTCTATAGTTTTTATCTGAGGACATTTTCTTTGTTACCATAGGCCTCAATGCACTCCCATATAACCCTTTGCACATTCCACTAAAACTGTTAGCAAACAACTCAATGACAAGAATGGTGTAACTCTGTGAGATGAATTCACGCATCACAAAGCAGTTTCTCAGAAAGCTTCTTTCTGGTTTTTATCTGAGGATACTTCCTATTTCACCATAGGCCTAAATACGCTCCCAAGTATTGCTTTGCAGATATCAGGAAAATAATGTTAGCAAACTGGTCCATGGAAAGAAAGGTGTAACTCTGTGAGATGACTTCACACATCATGAAGAACTTTCTCAGAAACCTTGTTTCTAACTTTTATCTGAGGATATTTCCTTTTTCACCATAGACCTCAATGTGCTCCAAATATCATTTTGTAGATTCCAAGAAAACAGTGCGAGTAAACTGCTCCATGAAAAGTAAGGTGTAACTCTGTGAGATGAATTCATACATCGCAAAGAAGTTTCTCACGAAACTTCTTTCTAGTATTTATCTGAGGATATTTCCTTTGTCACTATAGGCTTCAATGTGATCCATATATCCTTTCCAGATACCCCTAAAACAGTGCTATCAAACTGACCCAGGAAAAGAATCATGTAACTCCATGAGAAGAATTCACAAATCACAAAGCAGTTTCTCAGAAAGCTTCTTTCTTCTTTTTGTCTGAAGATATTTCCTTTGTCACGATAAGCTTCAATGCGCTCCAAAATAGCCCATTACAGATTCCATGAAAACAATGCCAGCAAATTGCTCAATGAATAGAACAGTGTAACTCCGTGCAGTGAACTCACACATCACCAAGTAGATTCTCAGAAAGCTTATTTCTAATTTTTATCTGAGAATATTTCCTTTGTCACCGTAGACTTCAATGTAATCCAAAGTATCCCATCTCTGATACCCCAAAAACAGTGCTACCAAAATGATCCATGCAAAGAATCATGAAACTCTGTGAGAAGAATTCACAAATCAAAAGCAGGTCAGAAAGCTTCTTTCCAGTTTTTACCTGAAGATACTTCCTTTGTCACCATAAGCTTCAATGTGCTCTAAAATATCCCAGTGCTGATTCCAAGAAAACAGTGTCAGCAAACTTCTCAATAAGAAGAGTGGTGTAACTCTGTGAGATGAATTCTCATGTCACAAAGCAATTTCTCAGAAAGTTTCTTTTTAGCTTTTATCTGAGGATATTTCCTTGTTTACTTTAGGTCTCAAGGCACTCCCAAATATCCCTTTGCAGATTTCATGAAAATAACGTTAGCAAACTGCTCCATAAAAAGAAAGGTGTAAATCTGTGTGTGAGATGAATTCAAACACCTCAAAGACCTTTCTCAGAAAGCATCTTACCAGTTTTCATCTGAAGTTATTTCCTTTGACACCATAGGCTTCAATGTGATCCAAAATATCCCTCCTCAGATTCCCCCAAAAAACAGTGGTACCAAAGTGAACGATGAAAATAATTGTGTAACTCTGTGAATTAAATTAACACATGACAACGCAGTTTCTCAGAAAGCTTCTTTCTAGTTATTATCTGTGGATAATTCCTTTGTTACCATAAGTTTCAAATCACTCCCAAATATCCCACTGCAGATTCCAAGAAAACAGTGTTAGCAAACTGCTCCATGAAAAGAACAGTGTAAGTCTGTAAGATGAATTCACACATCACTAAGCAGTTTCTCAGAAAGCCTGTTTCTAGTTTTTATCTGAGAATATTTCCTTTTTCACCATAGAGTTCAATGTGCTCCCAAATATCCCTTCACAGGCTCCACGAAAACAGTGTTTGCAAACTACTCTATGAAAAGAAAGGTGTAACTCTGAGAGATACATTCACACATTACAAAAAACTTTCTCAGAATGTTTCTTTCTAGTTTCTATATGAGCATATTTCATTTGTCACCATACTCTTCAATGTTATCCAAAGTATCCCTTCTCAGGTAACCCAAAAACAGTGCTACCGAACTGATCCATGAAAAGAATCGTGTAACTTTGTGGGATGAATTCATACATCACAAAGCAGTTTCCCAGAAAGCTTCTTTTTGCTTTTTTCTGAGGGTATTTCCTTTGTCACCATATGTTTCCAACCACTCCAAATATCCTAATGCGGATTCCAAAAAAATATTGTTAGCAAGCTTCTCCAAGAAAGGAATCATGTAACTCTTGGAGATGAATTCACACATCACAAGAAAATTTCTCAGAAAGCTTCTTTTGTTTATAACTCAGGATATTTCCTTTGTCACCGTAGACTTCAATGCAATCCAAAGTATCCCTTCTCAAATTCCCCATAAACAATGCTACCAAACTGATTTATGAATAGAAAAGTGCAAGTCTGTGAGATGAATTAACACATCACAAAGCAGTTTCTTAGAAAGGTTCTTTCAAGTTTTTTTTCTGAGGATATTTTCTTGTTCATCATAGGTCTCAAAGCACTCATGAATATCCCTTTGCAGATTCCACGAAAATAGTGTTAGCAAGCTGCTCCATGAAAACAAAGGTGTAAATCTGTGAGGTGAATTCACATATCACAAAGCAGCTTCTCAGAAATCTTCTTTTTGTTTTATCTATGAGGATATTTCCTTTGTCACCATAGGCTTCAAGGCATTCTGAAATATCCTATTGCAGATTCCACGAAAACAGTTTTATCAAACTGGTGAAAGAAAAAAATCGTGTAACTCTGTGAGGTGAATTCACACATCACAAAGAAATTTCTCAGAAAGCTTCTTTCTTTCTAGTTTCTATCTGAGGATATTTCCTTTGTAACTGTAGGCTTCAGTGAAATTCAAAATATCCCCTCTCAGATTCCCCAAAAACAGTGATATCAAATGCTCCATGAAAAGCCTTGTGTAACTCTGTGAGATGAACTCATACATCACAAAATAGTTTCTCTGAAAGCTTCTTTCTAGTTTTTATCTGAGGGTATTTCCTTTTTCACCATATGCCTCAATGCGCTCCCAGATATCCCTTTGCACATTCCATGGAAACAGTGCTAACAAACTGCTCCATGAAAGGAGAGGTGTAACTTTTTGAATGAATTCACACGTCACAAGGAACTTTCTCAGAAAATTTCTTTGTAGTTTTTATTTGAGGATATTTCCTTTGTCACCATAAACTTCAATGTATTCTGAAATATCTCATTGTAAATTCCAAGAAAACAGTGTTAACAAACTCCTCCATGAAAAGGACGATATTACTCTGTGAGATGAATACATAATCACAAAGAAGTTTCTCAGAAGTCTTCTTTCTGGTTTTTATCTGAGGATATTTCCTTTTTAACCATAGTTGTCAACTAGCTTCAAAATATCACTTTTTAGATTCCACGAAAACAGAGTTAACAAACTACTACACAGAAAGAAATTGTTCCTGTGTGAGATGAATACACACATCACAAATAAGTTTCTCAGAAAGTTTCTCTCTAATTTTTATCTCATTATATTTCGTTTGTCAGCATAGGCATGAATGCCATCCAAAATATTCCTTCTCAGATTCCCCAAAAACTGTACTACCAAACTGTTCCATGAAGAGAATGGTGTAACTGTGAGATGAATTCACAAATCATAAAGCAGCTTTTCAGAAAGCTTCTTTCTAGTTTTTGTCGGAGGATATTTCCTTTTTCCCCATAGGCCTCAATGCACTCACGAATATCTCTTTGCATATTACAGGAAAATAGTGTTAGCTAACTGCTCCATGAAAAGAAAGGTGTAAATTTATGTGGTGAATTCACACATCACAAAGCAGTTTCTCAGAAAACTTCTTTTTAGTTTTTGTCTGAGGATAATTCCCTTGTGACCTTAGGCTCCAATGCACTCCCAAATATCCTATTGAAGATTCCCCAAAAATAGTGCTACCATAATGCTCCATGAAAATAATGGTGTAACTCTGAGAAATGAATTCACACATCACAAAGCTTTATCTCAGTACGCTTCCTACTAGTTTTTATCTGAAGATATTTCCTTTTTCACCATATTCCTATATGCACTCCCGAATATCCCATTGCAAGTTCCACGAAAAAAGTGTTAGCAAACTTCTCAATGAAAAGAATGGTGTAAGTTTGTGAGATGAATTCACACATCACAAAGCAGTTTCACAGAAAGCTTCTTTTTGGTTTTTCTCTGACAATATTTCCTTCATCACCAGAGGCTTCAATACACTCCAAAATATTCTATTGCAGATTCCACGAAAACACTGTTATCAAACTGCTCAATGAAAAGAATGGTGTAACTCTGTAAGATGAACTCACACATCACAAAGCAGTTTCTCAGGAAGCTTCTTTCTAGTTTTCATCTGAGGATATTTCTTATTTCACCATAGGCCTCAATGCACTCCCAAATATCCCTTTGCAAATTCCAAGAAAACGGTGTTACCAAACTGCTCCATGAACAGAAAGGTACAACTGTGTGAGATGAATTCACACATCACAAACAACTTTCCCAGAAACATTCTTTCTAGTTTTTATTTGATGATATTTCCTTTGTCACCATAGTCTTCAATGCAATCCAAAATATCCATTATCAGATTCCCCAAAAACAGTGCTACCAAACTGCTCCATGAAAATAATTGTGTAACTCTGTGAGATAAATTCACGAATCAAAAAGCCGTTTCTCAGAAAGATTCTTTCTAGTTTTTATATGAGGATATTTCCTTTGTCACCATAAGCTTCAATACCCTGTGCAATATCCCATTGCAGATTCCTAGAAAACAGTGTGTGCAAATTGATCAATGAAAAGAACGCTGTTACTCTGTGAGGTGAATTCACGAATCACAAAGCAGTTTCTCAGAAAGTTTCTTTTGGACTTCTATCTGAGGATATTTCCTTTGTCACCAAAGGCTTCAATGCCTTACAAAATATCCTGTTGCAGATTTCACCAAAATAGTGTTAGCATATGTTCCATGAAAAAAAAGGCGTTACTCAGTGAGTTGAATACCCACATCACAAAGAAGTTTCTCATAAAACTTCTTTCAAGTTTTTATCTGAGGATATTTCCTTTGTCACCATGGGCTTTATTTGAGTACAAATTATTCCTTCTCACATTCCCCAAATACAGTGGTATGAAACTGTGCCATGAAAAGAAAACATAACCCTGTGAGATAAATTCTCGCATCACAAAGGAGTTTCACAGAAAGCTTCTTTTTGATGTTTGTCTGAGAATAATTTACTTCTCACCTTAGAATTAAATGTGCTCAGAAATATCATATTGCAGATTCCAAGAAAACAGTGTTAGCAAACTGTTCCATGAAAAGAGTGGTGCAATTCTGTGAGATGAATTCACACATCACAAAGCAGTTTCACAGAAAGCTACTTTCCATTTTTATCTGAGGATATTTTCTTTTTCACCATAGGTCTCAACTCGTTCCCGACCATCAATTTTTAGATTCCACAAAAATAGAGTTAACAAACTTCTCCATGAAAAGAAAGGTGTTACACTGTGAGATGAATGCACACATCACAAAGGAGTTTCTCAGAAAGCTTCTCTGCAGTTTTTACCTGAAGATATTTTCTTTTTCACCATTGGACTCCATGCGCTCCTGAATATCCCTTTGCAGATTCCAGAAAAACAGTGTTATCAAACTTCTCCATGAAAAGAAAGGTGTAACTCTGTGAGATGCATTCACCCACCACAAAGCAGTTTATCAGAAAGCTTCTTTCTAGCTTAAATCTGAGGATATTTCCTTTCTCACCTTGGGCTTCAATGTGCTCCCAAATATCTCTTCTCAGATACCACAAAAACTGATGCCAAACTGCTCAGTCAACAGAAAGGTTAAACTCTATGAGATGAACAGACCCATCAAAAAACGGTTTCTCACAAAGCTTGTCTCCAGTTTTTATCTGAAATTATTTCCTTTTTCACCATAGGCCTCTAGGAGCTCCTGAATATCCCTTTGTAGATTCCATAAAAACAGTGCTACCAAACGTCTCAAAGAAAACAAACGTGTAACTCTGTGTGATGAATTCACCCATCACAAAGAAATTTCTCAGAAAATTTCTTTCTAGTTTTATCTGAGGATATTTCCTTTTCTACCATCCACTTCTTACTAGTTTAAGTCTGAGGATATTTCCATTTTCAACACTGCAGATTCCATAAAAACAGTGTGATCAATCTGCTCCATGAAAAGAATCATGTAACTCTGTGAAATGAACTCAAAAATCACAAAGCAGTTCTCAGAAAACTTCTTTTTAGTTTTTGTCTGAGAATATTTCCTTTGTCACCCTAAGCTTCAATGCACTCAAAAATATCCCATTGCAGATTCCAAGAAAACAGTGTTAGCAAACTACTCCATGAAAAGAAAGGTGTAACCCTGTAAGATGAATTCACACATCACGAAGGAGATTCTCAGAAAGGTTCTTTTTGGTTTTTATCTGATTATACTTCCTTTCTCACATAGTACCGTAGGCTCCAATGTGCTCCCAAGTATCCTATTACAGATTCCATGAAACCAGTATTATCAGACTACCAAATGAAAACTACAGTGTATCTCTGTGAGATGAACTCACACATCACAAAGCAGTTTCTCAGACAATTTCTTT
>NW_022325385.1:0-8402 GCF_002776525.5 Piliocolobus tephrosceles | reverse complement strand
AAAGAAATTGTCTGAGAAACTGCTTTGTGATGTGTGAGTTCATCTCACAGAGATACACTGTAGTTTTCATTTGGTAGTCTGATAATACTGGTTTCATGGAATCTGTAATAGGATACTTGGGAGCACATTGGAGCCTACGGTACTATGTGAGAAAGGAAGTATAATCAGATAAAAACCAAAAAGAACCTTTCTGAGAATCTCCTTCGTGATGTGTGAATTCATCTTACAGGGTTACACCTTTCTTTTCATGGAGTAGTTTGCTAACACTGTTTTCTTGGAATCTGCAATGGGATATTTTTGAGTGCATTGAAGCTTAGGGTGACAAAGGAAATATTCTCAGACAAAAACTAAAAAGAAGTTTTCTGAGAACTGCTTTGTGATTTTTGAGTTCATTTCACAGAGTTACATGATTCTTTTCATGGAGCAGATTGATCACACTGTTTTTATGGAATCTGCAGTGTTGAAAATGGAAATATCCTCAGACTTAAACTAGTAAGAAGTGGATGGTAGAAAAGGAAATATCCTCAGATAAAACTAGAAAGAAATTTTCTGAGAAATTTCTTTGTGATGGGTGAATTCATCACACAGAGTTACACGTTTGTTTTCTTTGAGACGTTTGGTAGCACTGTTTTTATGGAATCTACAAAGGGATATTCAGGAGCTCCTAGAGGCCTATGGTGAAAAAGGAAATAATTTCAGATAAAAACTGGAGACAAGCTTTGTGAGAAACCGTTTTTTGATGGGTCTGTTCATCTCATAGAGTTTAACCTTTCTGTTGACTGAGCAGTTTGGCATCAGTTTTTGTGGTATCTGAGAAGAGATATTTGGGAGCACATTGAAGCCCAAGGTGAGAAAGGAAATATCCTCAGATTTAAGCTAGAAAGAAGCTTTCTGATAAACTGCTTTGTGGTGGGTGAATGCATCTCACAGAGTTACACCTTTCTTTTCATGGAGAAGTTTGATAACACTGTTTTTCTGGAATCTGCAAAGGGATATTCAGGAGCGCATGGAGTCCAATGGTGAAAAAGAAAATATCTTCAGGTAAAAACTGCAGAGAAGCTTTCTGAGAAACTCCTTTGTGATGTGTGCATTCATCTCACAGTGTAACACCTTTCTTTTCATGGAGAAGTTTGTTAACTCTATTTTTGTGGAATCTAAAAATTGATGGTCGGGAACGAGTTGAGACCTATGGTGAAAAAGAAAATATCCTCAGATAAAAATGGAAAGTAGCTTTCTGTGAAACTGCTTTGTGATGTGTGAATTCATCTCACAGAATTGCACCACTCTTTTCATGGAACAGTTTGCTAACACTGTTTTCTTGGAATCTGCAATATGATATTTCTGAGCACATTTAATTCTAAGGTGAGAAGTAAATTATTCTCAGACAAACATCAAAAAGAAGCTTTCTGTGAAACTCCTTTGTGATGCGAGAATTTATCTCACAGGGTTATGTTTTCTTTTCATGGCACAGTTTCATACCACTGTATTTGGGGAATGTGAGAAGGAATAATTTGTACTCAAATAAAGCCCATGGTGACAAAGGAAATATCCTCAGATAAAAACTTGAAAGAAGTTTTATGAGAAACTTCTTTGTGATGTGGGTATTCAACTCACTGAGTAACGCCTTTTTTTTCATGGAACATATGCTAACACTATTTTGGTGAAATCTGCAACAGGATATTTTGTAAGGCATTGAAGCCTTTGGTGACAAAGGAAATATCCTCAGATAGAAGTCCAAAAGAAACTTTCTGAGAAACTGCTTTGTGATTCGTGAATTCACCTCACAGAGTAACAGCGTTCTTTTCATTGATCAATTTGCACACACTGTTTTCTAGGAATCTGCAATGGGATATTGCACAGGGTATTGAAGCTTATGGTGACAAAGGAAATATCCTCATATAAAAACTAGAAAGAATCTTTCTGAGAAACGGCTTTTTGATTCGTGAATTTATCTCACAGAGTTACACAATTATTTTCATGGAGCAGTTTGGTAGCACTGTTTTTGGGGAATCTGATAATGGATATTTTGGATTGCATTGAAGACTATGGTGACAAAGGAAATATCATCAAATAAAAACTAGAAAGAATGTTTCTGGGAAAGTTGTTTGTGATGTGTGAATTCATCTCACACAGTTGTACCTTTCTGTTCATGGAGCAGTTTGGTAACACCGTTTTCTTGGAATTTGCAAAGGGATATTTGGGAGTGCATTGAGGCCTATGGTGAAATAAGAAATATCCTCAGATGAAAACTAGAAAGAAGCTTCCTGAGAAACTGCTTTGTGATGTGTGAGTTCATCTTACAGAGTTACACCATTCTTTTCATTGAGCAGTTTGATAACAGTGTTTTCGTGGAATCTGCAATAGAATATTTTGGAGTGTATTGAAGCCTCTGGTGATGAAGGAAATATTGTCAGAGAAAAACCAAAAAGAAGCTTTCTGTGAAACTGCTTTGTGATGTGTGAATTCATCTCACAAACTTACACCATTCTTTTCATTGAGAAGTTTGCTAACACTTTTTTCGTGGAACTTGCAATGGGATATTCGGGAGTGCATATAGGAATATGGTGAAAAAGGAAATATCTTCAGATAAAAACTAGTAGGAAGCGTACTGAGATAAAGCTTTGTGATGTGTGAATTCATTTCTCAGAGTTACACCATTATTTTCATGGAGCATTATGGTAGCACTATTTTTGGGGAATCTTCAATAGGATATTTGGGAGTGCATTGGAGCCTAAGGTCACAAGGGAATTATCCTCAGACAAAAACTAAAAAGAAGTTTTCTGAGAAACTGCTTTGTGATGTGTGAATTCACCACATAAATTTACACCTTTCTTTTCATGGAGCAGTTAGCTAACACTATTTTCCTGTAATATGCAAAGAGATATTCGTGAGTGCATTGAGGCCTATGGGGAAAAAGGAAATATCCTCCGACAAAAACTAGAAAGAAGCTTTCTGAAAAGCTGCTTTATGATTTGTGAATTCATCTCACAGTTACACCATTCTCTTCATGGAACAGTTTGGTAGTACAGTTTTTGGGGAATCTGAGAAGGAATATTTTGGATGGCATTCATGCCTATGCTGACAAACGAAATATAATGAGATAAAAATTAGAGAGAAACTTTCTGAGAAACTTATTTGTGATGTGTGTATTCATCTCACACAGGAACAATTTCTTTCTGTGTAGTAGTTTGTTAACTCTGTTTTCGTGGAATCTAAAAAGTGATATTTTGAAGCTAGTTGACAACTATGGTTAAAAAGGAAATATCCTCAGATAAAAACCAGAAAGAAGACTTCTGAGAAACTTCTTTGTGATTATGTATTCATCTCACAGAGTAATATCGTCCTTTTCATGGAGGAGTTTGTTAACACTGTTTTCTTGGAATTTACAATGAGATATTTCAGAATACATTGAAGTTTATGGTGACAAAGGAAATATCCTCAAATAAAAACTACAAAGAAATTTTCTGAGAAAGTTCCTTGTGACGTGTGAATTCATTCAAAAAGTTACACCTCTCCTTTCATGGAGCAGTTTGTTAGCACTGTTTCCATGGAATGTGCAAAGGGATATCTGGGAGCGCATTGAGGCATATGGTGAAAAAGGAAATACCCTCAGATAAAAACTAGAAAGAAGCTTTCAGAGAAACTATTTTGTGATGTATGAGTTCATCTCACAGAGTTACACAAGGCTTTTCATGGAGCATTTGATATCACTGTTTTTGGGGAATCTGAGAGGGGATATTTTGAATTTCACTGAAGCCTACAGTTACAAAGGAAATATCCTCAGATAGAAACTAGAAAGAAAGAAGCTTTCTGAGAAATTTCTTTGTGATGTGTGAATTCACCTCACAGAGTTACACGATTTTTTTCTTTCACCAGTTTGATAAAACTGTTTTCGTGGAATCTGCAATAGGATATTTCAGAATGCCTTGAAGCCTATGGTGACAAAGGAAATATCCTCATAGATAAAACAAAAAGAAGATTTCTGAGAAGCTGCTTTGTGATATGTGAATTCACCTCACAGATTTACACCTTTGTTTTCATGGAGCAGCTTGCTAACACTATTTTCGTGGAATCTGCAAAGGGATATTCATGAGTGCTTTGAGACCTATGATGAACAAGAAAATATCCTCAGAAAAAAAACTTGAAAGAACCTTTCTAAGAAACTGCTTTGTGATGTGTTAATTCATCTCACAGACTTGCACTTTTCTATTCATAAATCAGTTTGGTAGCATTGTTTATGGGGAATTTGAGAAGGGATACTTTGGATTGCATTGAAGTCTACGGTGACAAAGGAAATATCCTGAGTTATAAACAAAAGAAGCTTTCTGAGAAATTTTCTTGTGATGTGTGAATTCATCTCCAAGAGTTACATGATTCCTTTCTTGGAGAAGCTTGCTAACAATATTTTTTTGGAATCCGCATTAGGATATTTGGAGTGGTTGGAAACATATGGTGACAAAGGAAATACCCTCAGAAAAAAGCAAAAAGAAGCTTTCTGGGAAACTGCTTTGTGATGTATGAATTCATCCCACAAAGTTACACGATTCTTTTCATGGATCAGTTCGGTAGCACTGTTTTTGGGTTACCTGAGAAGGGATACTTTGGATAACATTGAAGAGTATGGTGACAAATGAAATATGCTCATATAGAAACTAGAAAGAAACATTCTGAGAAAGTTTTTTGTAATGTGTGAATGTATCTCTCAGAGTTACACCTTTCTTTTCATAGAGTAGTTTGCAAACACTGTTTTCGTGGAGCCTGTGAAGGGATATTTGGGAGCACATTGAACTCTATGGTGAAAAAGGAAATATTCTCAGATAAAAACTAGAAACAGGCTTTCTGAGAAACTGCTTAGTGATGTGTGAATTCATCTTACAGACTTACACTGTTCTTTTCATGGAGCAGTTTGCTAACACTGTTTTCTTGGAATCTGCAGTGGGATATTTGGGAGTGATTTGAAACTTATGGTAACAAAGGAATTATCCACAGATAATAACTAGAAAGAAGCTTTCTGAGAAACTGCGTTGTCATGTGTTAATTTAATTCACAGAGTTACACAATTATTTTCATCGTTCACTTTGGTACCACTGTTTTTTGGGGGAATCTGAGGAGGGATATTTTGGATCACATTGAAGCCTATGGTGTCAAAGGAAATAACTTCAGATGAAAACTGGTAAGATGCTTTCTGAGAAAGGTCTTTGAGGTGTTTGAATTCATCTCACACACAGATTTACACCTTTCTTTTTATGGAGCAGTTTGCTAACGTTATTTTCATGAAATCTGCAAAGGGATATTTGGGAGTGCCTTGAGACCTAAAGTAAACAAGGAAATATCCTCAGATAAAAGCTAAAAAGAAACTTTCTGAGAAATTGCTTTGTGACATGAGAATTCATCTCACAGAGTTACACCACTCTTCTTATTGAGAAGTTTGCTGACACTGTTTTCTTGGAATCAGCACTGGGATATTTTAGAGCACATTGAAGCTTATGGTGACAAAGGAAGTATCTTCAGGTAAAAACTGGAAAGAAGCTTTCTGACCTGCTTTTGATTTGTGAATTCTTCTCACAGAGTTTCATGATTCTTTGCATGGATCATTTTGGTAGCACTGTTTTTGGGGTATCAGAGATGGGATACTTTGGATTACATTGAAGTCTACGGTGACAAAGGAAATATTCTCAGATAAAAATTAGAAATAAGCTTTCTGAGAATCTACTTGGTGATGTGTGAGTTCACTGCACGGAGTTACACTGTTCTATTCATTGAGCAATTTGCTGGCATTGTTTTCATGGAATCTGTAATGGGCTATTTTGGAGCGCATTGAAGCTTATCGTGACAAAGGAAATATCTTCAGACAAAAAGAAGAAAGAAGCTTTCTGAGAAACTGCTTTGTGATTTGTGAATTCTTCTCATGGAGTTACATGATTCTTTTCCTGGGTCAGTTTGATAGCACTGTTTTAGGGGTATCTGGAAAGGATATATGGATCACATTGAAGCCTATAGTGACAAAGGAAATATCCTCAGATAAATACTAGAAAGAAGTTTCGTGAGAAACTTCTTTGCGATGTATGAATTCATCTCACAGAGTTACACCTTACTTTTCATGGAGCAGTTTACTCGCACTGTTTTCTTGGAATCTACAAAAGGATATTTGGAGCACATTGAGGTCTATGGTGAAAAAGGAAATATCCTCAGATAAAAGCTAGAAACAAGGTTTCTGAGAAAGTTCTTCATGATGTGTGAAGTCATCTCACAGAGTTACACATTTCTTTCCATGGACCAGTTTGCTAACATTATTTTAGTGATATCTGCAAAGCAATACTTGGGAGCGTATTTAGGCCTATGGTGAAATAGGAAGTATCCTCAGATAAAAACCAGAAAGAAGCTTTCTGAGAAACTGCTTTGTGATGCGTGAATTCATCTCACAGAGTTACACCTTTCTTTTCATTGAGTTGTTTGCTAACAGTTTTAGTGGAATGTGCAAAAGGGATATATGGGAGTGCATTGAGGCCTATGGTAACAAAGAAAATGTCCTCAGATAAAAACTATAGAGAAGCTTTCAGAGAAACTGCTTAGTGATGTGTGAGTTCATCTCACAGAATCACACTGTTATTTTCATTGAGCAGTTTCCTAAAACTGTTTTTGTGTAATTTGCAATGGGTTATTTCGGAGCTTATTGAACGTTATGATAACAAAAGAAATATCCTCCAACAAAAAGAAGAAAGAAGCTTTCTGAGAAACTGCTTTGTGATTTGTCAATTCTTCTCATGGAGTTACATGATTCTTTTCATTGATCAGTTTGATAGCACTGTTTTGGGGGTATCTGGAAGGGATATTTTGGATTGCATTGCAGCCTAGGGTGACAAAGAGGTATCCCCAGATAAAAACTAGAAAGAAGCTTTCTGAGAAACTGCTTTGTGATGTAATAATTCAACTCACAGTGTTACACAATTCTTTTCATGGATCAATTTTTTAACACTGTTTTTTGGGGAATGTGAGAAAGGATATTTTGGATCTCATTGAAGTCTATGGTGACAAAGAATATATCCTCAGATTAAAACTAGGAAGAAACATCTGAGAAACTGCTTTGTGATGTGTGAATTCATCTCACAGAGTTACACAGTTCTTTTCATTGAACTGTTTGATAAAACTGTTTTTGTGGTATCTGCAAAGGCGTATTTGGGAGCATATTGAGGCCTGAGGTGAAAAACTATATACCGTCAGATAAAAGCTAGAAAGAAGCTTTCTGAGAACATGCTTTGTGATGTTTGAATTTATTTCACAGAGTTGCACCATTCTTTTAATTGACCAGTTTGCGAACACTGTTTTCTTGGAATCCGCAATGGGATATTTCAGAGCTCATTTCAATCTTATGGTGACAAAGGAAATATCCTCATATAAAATCTACAAAGTAGCTTTCTAAGAAACTGCTTTGAGATTTGTGAATTCATGTCTCACAGAGAAACACAGTTCTTTGCATTGAGGAGTTTGCTACAACTGTTTTCTTGGTATCTGCAATGGGATATTTCAAGCACATTGTAGCTTATAGTGACAAAGACAATTCTCTAACATAAAAACCAGAAAGAAGCATTCTGAGAAACTGCTTTGTGATGTGTGAATTTATCTCACAGAGTTACACTGTTCTTTTCATTGAGTAGTTTCTTAACACTGTTTTCTTGGAATCCGCAATGGGATATTTCAGAGCAAATTGAAGCTTATGGTGACAGAGGGAATATATTCAGGCAAAAACCAGAAAGAAGCTTTCTGAGACACTGCTTTCTGATTTGTGAATCCATCTCACAGAGTTACATGAATCCGTTATTGGAGCAGTTTTGTTCCACCTTTTTTGGGGAATCTGAGAAGGAGTATTTTGGATCACTTTGAAGCCTATGGTGACAAAGGAAAATTCCTCAGATAAAAACTAGAAAGAAGCTCTCTGAGAAACTGCCTCATCATGTATGAATTCATCTTACAGAGTTACACTGTACTTTTCATTGAGCTGTTTCTTAACCCTGTTTTCATGTAGTCTGCAATGGGATATTCTGCAGGGCATTGAAGCTTATGGTGACAAGGGACACATCCTCAGACAAAAACTACGAAGAAGCTTTCTGAGAAACTGCTTTGTGATGTGTGAATTCATCTCACAGAGTTACATGATTCTTTTCATGCAGCAGTTTTGTAGCACTGTTTTTGGGGAATCTGAGAAGGGATATTTTGGATCCCATTGAAGTATGTGGTGAAAAATGAAATATCCTCAGATAATAACTAGAAAGAAACTTTCTAAGAAACTGCTTTGTGATATGTGAATTCACCTCACAATGTTACACTGTCCTCGGTGAGCAGTTAGCTAACACTCTTTTCTTGGAGTCTGCAATGGGATATTTCAGGGGGCATTGAAGCTCATG
>NW_022325384.1:0-8405 GCF_002776525.5 Piliocolobus tephrosceles | reverse complement strand
CATGAGCTTCAATGCCCCCTGAAATATCCCATTGCAGACTCCAAGAAAAGAGTGTTAGCTAACTGCTCACCGAGGACAGTGTAACATTGTGAGGTGAATTCACATATCACAAAGCAGTTTCTCAGAAAGTTTCTTTCTAGTTATTATCTGAGGATATTTCATTTTTCACCACATACTTCAATGGGATCCAAAATAACCCTTTCTCAGATTCCCCAAAAACAGTGCTACTAAACTGCTGCATGAAAAGAATCACGTAACTCTGTGAGATGAATTCACACATCACAAAGCAGTTTCTCAGAAAGCTTCTTCCTAGTTTTTGTCTGAGGATGTGTCCCTTGTCACCATAAGCTTCAATGCCCTGCAGAATATCCCATTGCAGATTACATGAAAACAGGGTTAAGAAACAGCTCAATGAAAAGTACAGTGTAACTCTGTAAGATGAATTCATACATGATGAGGCAGTTTCTCAGAGAGCTTCTTTCTAGTTTTTATCTGAGGAATTTCCCTTTGTCACCATAGGTTTTAAAGTGATCCAAAATACTCCGTCTCAGATTCCCCAAAAAAGGTGGAACAAAACTGCTCCAATAACGGATTCGTGTAACTCTGTGAGATGGATTCACAAATCAGAAAGCAGTGTCTCAGAAAGCTTCTTTCTGGTTTTTGCCTGAATATATTCCCTCTGTCACCATAAGCTTCAATTTGCTCTGAAATATCCCATTGCAGATTCCAAGAAAACAGTGTTAAGAAACTACTCAATGAAAAGAACAGTGTAACTCTGTGAGATAAATTCACACATCACAAAGCAGTTTCTCAGAATGCTTCTTTCTGGTTTTTATGTTAGAGAATTGCCTTTGTCACTATAAGCTACAATGTGCTTGAAATATCCCATTGCAGATACCAAGAAAACAGTTGTAGCAAACTCCTCAATGCAAAGAACTGTGTAACTCTGTGAGACATGAATTCACAAATCTCAAAGCAGTTTCTTAGAAAGCTACTTTGTAGATTTTATATGAGGATATTTCCTTTGTCACCATAAGATTGAAATGAGCTCTGAAATATCCCATTGCGGATTCCAAGAAAACAGCGTTCGCAAACTGGTCAATTAAAAGAATGGTGCAACTCTGTGAAATAAATTCAAACATCACAAAGCATGTTCTCAGAAAGCTTCTTTCTAGCTTTTATCTGACGGTATATAGTTTTTCACCTCAGGCCTCAATATGCTCCCAAATACGCCTTTGCAGATACCACAAAAACAGTTTTATCAAACAGTTCAATGAAAAGAACTGTGTAACTCTGTGAGATGAATTCACACATCACAAAGCAGTTTCTCAGATGTTTCTTCCTAGTTTTAATCTGAGGATATATTCTTTGTCACCATAGACTTCAAAGAGATCCAAAATATCCTTTCTCACATTCCCCAAAAAACAGTGCTAAAAAATTGATCCATGAAAAGAATTGTGTAACACTGTGAGTTGAATTATTACATCGCAAAGCAGTTTCTCAGAAAGCTTCTTTCTAGTTTTTATCTGGGGATACCTCTTTGTCACCCTAGGCTGCAATGCAATCCAAAATATCCCTTCCAGATACCCCCAAAACAGTGCTATCAAACTGATCAATGAAAAGAATCATGTAACTCCATGAGAAGAATTGACAAATCACAAAGCAGTTTCTCAGAAAGCTTCTTTCTTCTTTTTGTTGGAGGATATTTCTTTTGTTATCATAACGTTCAATAAGCTCCGAAATAACCCATTGCAAATTACACAAAAACAGTTTTAGGAAACTGCTCAATGAAAATAACAATGTGATTCTGTGAGATGAACTCACATATCACTAAGCAGTTTCCCTGAAAGCTTCTCTATAGTTTTTATCTGAGGACATTTTCTTTGTTACCATAGGCCTCAATGCACTCCCATATAACCCTTTGCACATTCCACTAAAACTGTTAGCAAACAACTCAATGACAAGAATGGTGTAACTCTGTGAGATGAATTCACGCATCACAAAGCAGTTTCTCAGAAAGCTTCTTTCTGGTTTTTATCTGAGGATACTTCCTATTTCACCATAGGCCTAAATACGCTCCCAAGTATTGCTTTGCAGATATCAGGAAAATAATGTTAGCAAACTGGTCCATGGAAAGAAAGGTGTAACTCTGTGAGATGACTTCACACATCATGAAGAACTTTCTCAGAAACCTTGTTTCTAACTTTTATCTGAGGATATTTCCTTTTTCACCATAGACCTCAATGTGCTCCAAATATCATTTTGTAGATTCCAAGAAAACAGTGCGAGTAAACTGCTCCATGAAAAGTAAGGTGTAACTCTGTGAGATGAATTCATACATCGCAAAGAAGTTTCTCACGAAACTTCTTTCTAGTATTTATCTGAGGATATTTCCTTTGTCACTATAGGCTTCAATGTGATCCATATATCCTTTCCAGATACCCCTAAAACAGTGCTATCAAACTGACCCAGGAAAAGAATCATGTAACTCCATGAGAAGAATTCACAAATCACAAAGCAGTTTCTCAGAAAGCTTCTTTCTTCTTTTTGTCTGAAGATATTTCCTTTGTCACGATAAGCTTCAATGCGCTCCAAAATAGCCCATTACAGATTCCATGAAAACAATGCCAGCAAATTGCTCAATGAATAGAACAGTGTAACTCCGTGCAGTGAACTCACACATCACCAAGTAGATTCTCAGAAAGCTTATTTCTAATTTTTATCTGAGAATATTTCCTTTGTCACCGTAGACTTCAATGTAATCCAAAGTATCCCATCTCTGATACCCCAAAAACAGTGCTACCAAAATGATCCATGCAAAGAATCATGAAACTCTGTGAGAAGAATTCACAAATCAAAAGCAGGTCAGAAAGCTTCTTTCCAGTTTTTACCTGAAGATACTTCCTTTGTCACCATAAGCTTCAATGTGCTCTAAAATATCCCAGTGCTGATTCCAAGAAAACAGTGTCAGCAAACTTCTCAATAAGAAGAGTGGTGTAACTCTGTGAGATGAATTCTCATGTCACAAAGCAATTTCTCAGAAAGTTTCTTTTTAGCTTTTATCTGAGGATATTTCCTTGTTTACTTTAGGTCTCAAGGCACTCCCAAATATCCCTTTGCAGATTTCATGAAAATAACGTTAGCAAACTGCTCCATAAAAAGAAAGGTGTAAATCTGTGTGTGAGATGAATTCAAACACCTCAAAGACCTTTCTCAGAAAGCATCTTACCAGTTTTCATCTGAAGTTATTTCCTTTGACACCATAGGCTTCAATGTGATCCAAAATATCCCTCCTCAGATTCCCCCAAAAAACAGTGGTACCAAAGTGAACGATGAAAATAATTGTGTAACTCTGTGAATTAAATTAACACATGACAACGCAGTTTCTCAGAAAGCTTCTTTCTAGTTATTATCTGTGGATAATTCCTTTGTTACCATAAGTTTCAAATCACTCCCAAATATCCCACTGCAGATTCCAAGAAAACAGTGTTAGCAAACTGCTCCATGAAAAGAACAGTGTAAGTCTGTAAGATGAATTCACACATCACTAAGCAGTTTCTCAGAAAGCCTGTTTCTAGTTTTTATCTGAGAATATTTCCTTTTTCACCATAGAGTTCAATGTGCTCCCAAATATCCCTTCACAGGCTCCACGAAAACAGTGTTTGCAAACTACTCTATGAAAAGAAAGGTGTAACTCTGAGAGATACATTCACACATTACAAAAAACTTTCTCAGAATGTTTCTTTCTAGTTTCTATATGAGCATATTTCATTTGTCACCATACTCTTCAATGTTATCCAAAGTATCCCTTCTCAGGTAACCCAAAAACAGTGCTACCGAACTGATCCATGAAAAGAATCGTGTAACTTTGTGGGATGAATTCATACATCACAAAGCAGTTTCCCAGAAAGCTTCTTTTTGCTTTTTTCTGAGGGTATTTCCTTTGTCACCATATGTTTCCAACCACTCCAAATATCCTAATGCGGATTCCAAAAACAATATTGTTAGCAAGCTTCTCCAAGAAAGGAATCATGTAACTCTTTGAGATGAATTCACACATCACAAGAAAATTTCTCAGAAAGCTTCTTTTGTTCATAACTCAGGATATTTCCTTTGTCACCGTAGACGTCAATGCAATCCAAAGTATCCCTTCTCAAATTCCCCATAAACATTGCTACCAAACTGATTTATGAATAGAAAAGTGCAAGTCTGTGAGATGAATTAACACATCACAAAGCAGTTTCTTAGAAAGGTTCTTTCAAGTTTTTTTTTCTGAGGATATTTTCTTGTTCATCAGAGGTCTCAAAGCACTCATGAATATCCCTTTGCAGATTCCACGAAAATAGTGTTAGCAAGCTGCTCCATGAAAACAAAGGTGTAAATCTGTGAGATGAATTCACATATCACAAAGCAGCTTCTCATAAATCTTCTTCTTGTTTTATCTATGAGGATATTTCCTTTGTCACCATAGGCTTCAAGGCATTCTGAAATATCCTATTGCAGATTCCACGAAAACAGTTTTATCAAACTGGTGAAAGAAAAAAATCGTGTAACTCTGTGAGGTGAATTCACACATCACAAAGAAATTTCTCAGAAAGCTTCTTTCTTTCTAGTTTCTATCTGAGGATATTTCCTTTGTAACTGTAGGCTTCAGTGAAATTCAAAATATCCCCTCTCAGATTCCCCAAAAACAGTGATATCAAATGCTCCATGAAAAGCCTTGTGTAACTCTGTGAGATGAACTCATACATCACAAAATAGTTTCTCTGAAAGCTTCTTTCTAGTTTTTATCTGAGGGTATTTCCTTTTTCACCATATGCCTCAATGCGCTCCCAGATATCCCTTTGCACATTCCATGGAAACAGTGCTAACAAACTGCTCCATGAAAGGAGAGGTGTAACTTTTTGAATGAATTCACACGTCACAAGGAACTTTCTCAGAAAATTTCTTTGTAGTTTTTATTTGAGGATATTTCCTTTGTCACCATAAACTTCAATGTATTCTGAAATATCTCATTGTAAATTCCAAGAAAACAGTGTTAACAAACTCCTCCATGAAAAGGACGATATTACTCTGTGAGATGAATACATAATCACAAAGAAGTTTCTCAGAAGTCTTCTTTCTGGTTTTTATCTGAGGATATTTCCTTTTTAACCATAGTTGTCAACTAGCTTCAAAATATCACTTTTTAGATTCCACGAAAACAGAGTTAACAAACTACTACACAGAAAGAAATTGTTCCTGTGTGAGATGAATACACACATCACAAATAAGTTTCTCAGAAAGTTTCTCTCTAATTTTTATCTCATTATATTTCGTTTGTCAGCATAGGCATGAATGCCATCCAAAATATTCCTTCTCAGATTCCCCAAAAACTGTACTACCAAACTGTTCCATGAAGAGAATGGTGTAACTGTGAGATGAATTCACAAATCATAAAGCAGCTTTTCAGAAAGCTTCTTTCTAGTTTTTGTCGGAGGATATTTCCTTTTTCCCCATAGGCCTCAATGCACTCACGAATATCTCTTTGCATATTACAGGAAAATAGTGTTAGCTAACTGCTCCATGAAAAGAAAGGTGTAAATTTATGTGGTGAATTCACACATCACAAAGCAGTTTCTCAGAAAACTTCTTTTTAGTTTTTGTCTGAGGATAATTCCCTTGTGACCTTAGGCTCCAATGCACTCCCAAATATCCTATTGAAGATTCCCCAAAAATAGTGCTACCATAATGCTCCATGAAAATAATGGTGTAACTCTGAGAAATGAATTCACACATCACAAAGCTTTATCTCAGTACGCTTCCTACTAGTTTTTATCTGAAGATATTTCCTTTTTCACCATATTCCTATATGCACTCCCGAATATCCCATTGCAAGTTCCACGAAAAAAGTGTTAGCAAACTTCTCAATGAAAAGAATGGTGTAAGTTTGTGAGATGAATTCACACATCACAAAGCAGTTTCACAGAAAGCTTCTTTTTGGTTTTTCTCTGACAATATTTCCTTCATCACCAGAGGCTTCAATACACTCCAAAATATTCTATTGCAGATTCCACGAAAACACTGTTATCAAACTGCTCAATGAAAAGAATGGTGTAACTCTGTAAGATGAACTCACACATCACAAAGCAGTTTCTCAGGAAGCTTCTTTCTAGTTTTCATCTGAGGATATTTCTTATTTCACCATAGGCCTCAATGCACTCCCAAATATCCCTTTGCAAATTCCAAGAAAACGGTGTTACCAAACTGCTCCATGAACAGAAAGGTACAACTGTGTGAGATGAATTCACACATCACAAACAACTTTCCCAGAAACATTCTTTCTAGTTTTTATTTGATGATATTTCCTTTGTCACCATAGTCTTCAATGCAATCCAAAATATCCATTATCAGATTCCCCAAAAACAGTGCTACCAAACTGCTCCATGAAAATAATTGTGTAACTCTGTGAGATAAATTCACGAATCAAAAAGCCGTTTCTCAGAAAGATTCTTTCTAGTTTTTATATGAGGATATTTCCTTTGTCACCATAAGCTTCAATACCCTGTGCAATATCCCATTGCAGATTCCTAGAAAACAGTGTGTGCAAATTGATCAATGAAAAGAACGCTGTTACTCTGTGAGGTGAATTCACGAATCACAAAGCAGTTTCTCAGAAAGTTTCTTTTGGACTTCTATCTGAGGATATTTCCTTTGTCACCAAAGGCTTCAATGCCTTACAAAATATCCTGTTGCAGATTTCACCAAAATAGTGTTAGCATATGTTCCATGAAAAAAAAGGCGTTACTCAGTGAGTTGAATACCCACATCACAAAGAAGTTTCTCATAAAACTTCTTTCAAGTTTTTATCTGAGGATATTTCCTTTGTCACCATGGGCTTTATTTGAGTACAAATTATTCCTTCTCACATTCCCCAAATACAGTGGTATGAAACTGTGCCATGAAAAGAAAACATAACCCTGTGAGATAAATTCTCGCATCACAAAGGAGTTTCACAGAAAGCTTCTTTTTGATGTTTGTCTGAGAATAATTTACTTCTCACCTTAGAATTAAATGTGCTCAGAAATATCATATTGCAGATTCCAAGAAAACAGTGTTAGCAAACTGTTCCATGAAAAGAGTGGTGCAATTCTGTGAGATGAATTCACACATCACAAAGCAGTTTCACAGAAAGCTACTTTCCATTTTTATCTGAGGATATTTTCTTTTTCACCATAGGTCTCAACTCGTTCCCGACCATCAATTTTTAGATTCCACAAAAATAGAGTTAACAAACTTCTCCATGAAAAGAAAGGTGTTACACTGTGAGATGAATGCACACATCACAAAGGAGTTTCTCAGAAAGCTTCTCTGCAGTTTTTACCTGAAGATATTTTCTTTTTCACCATTGGACTCCATGCGCTCCTGAATATCCCTTTGCAGATTCCAGAAAAACAGTGTTATCAAACTTCTCCATGAAAAGAAAGGTGTAACTCTGTGAGATGCATTCACCCACCACAAAGCAGTTTATCAGAAAGCTTCTTTCTAGCTTAAATCTGAGGATATTTCCTTTCTCACCTTGGGCTTCAATGTGCTCCCAAATATCTCTTCTCAGATACCACAAAAACTGATGCCAAACTGCTCAGTCAACAGAAAGGTTAAACTCTATGAGATGAACAGACCCATCAAAAAACGGTTTCTCACAAAGCTTGTCTCCAGTTTTTATCTGAAATTATTTCCTTTTTCACCATAGGCCTCTAGGAGCTCCTGAATATCCCTTTGTAGATTCCATAAAAACAGTGCTACCAAACGTCTCAAAGAAAACAAACGTGTAACTCTGTGTGATGAATTCACCCATCACAAAGAAATTTCTCAGAAAATTTCTTTCTAGTTTTATCTGAGGATATTTCCTTTTCTACCATCCACTTCTTACTAGTTTAAGTCTGAGGATATTTCCATTTTCAACACTGCAGATTCCATAAAAACAGTGTGATCAATCTGCTCCATGAAAAGAATCATGTAACTCTGTGAAATGAACTCAAAAATCACAAAGCAGTTTCTCAGAAAACTTCTTTTTAGTTTTTGTCTGAGAATATTTCCTTTGTCACCCTAAGCTTCAATGCACTCAAAAATATCCCATTGCAGATTCCAAGAAAACAGTGTTAGCAAACTACTCCATGAAAAGAAAGGTGTAACCCTGTAAGATGAATTCACACATCACGAAGGAGATTCTCAGAAAGGTTCTTTTTGGTTTTTATCTGATTATACTTCCTTTCTCACATAGTACCGTAGGCTCCAATGTGCTCCCAAGTATCCTATTACAGATTCCATGAAACCAGTATTATCAGACTACC
Organism: Piliocolobus tephrosceles; assembly: GCF_002776525.5. Classification (NCBI taxonomy): domain Eukaryota; kingdom Metazoa; phylum Chordata; class Mammalia; order Primates; family Cercopithecidae; genus Piliocolobus; species Piliocolobus tephrosceles. The sequence continues at coordinate 72 of NW_022325384.1, read as the reverse complement.
AAATGAAAACTACAGTGTATCTCTGTGAGATGAACTCACACATCACAAAGCAGTTTCTCAGACAATTTCTTT
>NW_022325383.1:0-8406 GCF_002776525.5 Piliocolobus tephrosceles | reverse complement strand
AAAGAAATTGTCTGAGAAACTGCTTTGTGATGTGTGAGTTCATCTCACAGAGATACACTGTAGTTTTCATTTGGTAGTCTGATAATACTGGTTTCATGGAATCTGTAATAGGATACTTGGGAGCACATTGGAGCCTACGGTACTATGTGAGAAAGGAAGTATAATCAGATAAAAACCAAAAAGAACCTTTCTGAGAATCTCCTTCGTGATGTGTGAATTCATCTTACAGGGTTACACCTTTCTTTTCATGGAGTAGTTTGCTAACACTGTTTTCTTGGAATCTGCAATGGGATATTTTTGAGTGCATTGAAGCTTAGGGTGACAAAGGAAATATTCTCAGACAAAAACTAAAAAGAAGTTTTCTGAGAAACTGCTTTGTGATTTTTGAGTTCATTTCACAGAGTTACATGATTCTTTTCATGGAGCAGATTGATCACACTGTTTTTATGGAATCTGCAGTGTTGAAAATGGAAATATCCTCAGACTTAAACTAGTAAGAAGTGGATGGTAGAAAAGGAAATATCCTCAGATAAAACTAGAAAGAAATTTTCTGAGAAATTTCTTTGTGATGGGTGAATTCATCACACAGAGTTACACGTTTGTTTTCTTTGAGACGTTTGGTAGCACTGTTTTTATGGAATCTACAAAGGGATATTCAGGAGCTCCTAGAGGCCTATGGTGAAAAAGGAAATAATTTCAGATAAAAACTGGAGACAAGCTTTGTGAGAAACCGTTTTTTGATGGGTCTGTTCATCTCATAGAGTTTAACCTTTCTGTTGACTGAGCAGTTTGGCATCAGTTTTTGTGGTATCTGAGAAGAGATATTTGGGAGCACATTGAAGCCCAAGGTGAGAAAGGAAATATCCTCAGATTTAAGCTAGAAAGAAGCTTTCTGATAAACTGCTTTGTGGTGGGTGAATGCATCTCACAGAGTTACACCTTTCTTTTCATGGAGAAGTTTGATAACACTGTTTTTCTGGAATCTGCAAAGGGATATTCAGGAGCGCATGGAGTCCAATGGTGAAAAAGAAAATATCTTCAGGTAAAAACTGCAGAGAAGCTTTCTGAGAAACTCCTTTGTGATGTGTGCATTCATCTCACAGTGTAACACCTTTCTTTTCATGGAGAAGTTTGTTAACTCTATTTTTGTGGAATCTAAAAATTGATGGTCGGGAACGAGTTGAGACCTATGGTGAAAAAGAAAATATCCTCAGATAAAAATGGAAAGTAGCTTTCTGTGAAACTGCTTTGTGATGTGTGAATTCATCTCACAGAATTGCACCACTCTTTTCATGGAACAGTTTGCTAACACTGTTTTCTTGGAATCTGCAATATGATATTTCTGAGCACATTTAATTCTAAGGTGAGAAGTAAATTATTCTCAGACAAACATCAAAAAGAAGCTTTCTGTGAAACTCCTTTGTGATGCGAGAATTTATCTCACAGGGTTATGTTTTCTTTTCATGGCACAGTTTCATACCACTGTATTTGGGGAATGTGAGAAGGAATAATTTGTACTCAAATAAAGCCCATGGTGACAAAGGAAATATCCTCAGATAAAAACTTGAAAGAAGTTTTATGAGAAACTTCTTTGTGATGTGGGTATTCAACTCACTGAGTAACGCCTTTTTTTTCATGGAACATATGCTAACACTATTTTGGTGAAATCTGCAACAGGATATTTTGTAAGGCATTGAAGCCTTTGGTGACAAAGGAAATATCCTCAGATAGAAGTCCAAAAGAAACTTTCTGAGAAACTGCTTTGTGATTCGTGAATTCACCTCACAGAGTAACAGCGTTCTTTTCATTGATCAATTTGCACACACTGTTTTCTAGGAATCTGCAATGGGATATTGCACAGGGTATTGAAGCTTATGGTGACAAAGGAAATATCCTCATATAAAAACTAGAAAGAATCTTTCTGAGAAACGGCTTTTTGATTCGTGAATTTATCTCACAGAGTTACACAATTATTTTCATGGAGCAGTTTGGTAGCACTGTTTTTGGGGAATCTGATAATGGATATTTTGGATTGCATTGAAGACTATGGTGACAAAGGAAATATCATCAAATAAAAACTAGAAAGAATGTTTCTGGGAAAGTTGTTTGTGATGTGTGAATTCATCTCACACAGTTGTACCTTTCTGTTCATGGAGCAGTTTGGTAACACCGTTTTCTTGGAATTTGCAAAGGGATATTTGGGAGTGCATTGAGGCCTATGGTGAAATAAGAAATATCCTCAGATGAAAACTAGAAAGAAGCTTCCTGAGAAACTGCTTTGTGATGTGTGAGTTCATCTTACAGAGTTACACCATTCTTTTCATTGAGCAGTTTGATAACAGTGTTTTCGTGGAATCTGCAATAGAATATTTTGGAGTGTATTGAAGCCTCTGGTGATGAAGGAAATATTGTCAGAGAAAAACCAAAAAGAAGCTTTCTGTGAAACTGCTTTGTGATGTGTGAATTCATCTCACAAACTTACACCATTCTTTTCATTGAGAAGTTTGCTAACACTTTTTTCGTGGAACTTGCAATGGGATATTCGGGAGTGCATATAGGAATATGGTGAAAAAGGAAATATCTTCAGATAAAAACTAGTAGGAAGCGTACTGAGATAAAGCTTTGTGATGTGTGAATTCATTTCTCAGAGTTACACCATTATTTTCATGGAGCATTATGGTAGCACTATTTTTGGGGAATCTTCAATAGGATATTTGGGAGTGCATTGGAGCCTAAGGTCACAAGGGAATTATCCTCAGACAAAAACTAAAAAGAAGTTTTCTGAGAAACTGCTTTGTGATGTGTGAATTCACCACATAAATTTACACCTTTCTTTTCATGGAGCAGTTAGCTAACACTATTTTCCTGTAATATGCAAAGAGATATTCGTGAGTGCATTGAGGCCTATGGGGAAAAAGGAAATATCCTCCGACAAAAACTAGAAAGAAGCTTTCTGAAAAGCTGCTTTATGATTTGTGAATTCATCTCACAGTTACACCATTCTCTTCATGGAACAGTTTGGTAGTACAGTTTTTGGGGAATCTGAGAAGGAATATTTTGGATGGCATTCATGCCTATGCTGACAAACGAAATATAATGAGATAAAAATTAGAGAGAAACTTTCTGAGAAACTTATTTGTGATGTGTGTATTCATCTCACACAGGAACAATTTCTTTCTGTGTAGTAGTTTGTTAACTCTGTTTTCGTGGAATCTAAAAAGTGATATTTTGAAGCTAGTTGACAACTATGGTTAAAAAGGAAATATCCTCAGATAAAAACCAGAAAGAAGACTTCTGAGAAACTTCTTTGTGATTATGTATTCATCTCACAGAGTAATATCGTCCTTTTCATGGAGGAGTTTGTTAACACTGTTTTCTTGGAATTTACAATGAGATATTTCAGAATACATTGAAGTTTATGGTGACAAAGGAAATATCCTCAAATAAAAACTACAAAGAAATTTTCTGAGAAAGTTCCTTGTGACGTGTGAATTCATTCAAAAAGTTACACCTCTCCTTTCATGGAGCAGTTTGTTAGCACTGTTTCCATGGAATGTGCAAAGGGATATCTGGGAGCGCATTGAGGCATATGGTGAAAAAGGAAATACCCTCAGATAAAAACTAGAAAGAAGCTTTCAGAGAAACTATTTTGTGATGTATGAGTTCATCTCACAGAGTTACACAAGGCTTTTCATGGAGCATTTGATATCACTGTTTTTGGGGAATCTGAGAGGGGATATTTTGAATTTCACTGAAGCCTACAGTTACAAAGGAAATATCCTCAGATAGAAACTAGAAAGAAAGAAGCTTTCTGAGAAATTTCTTTGTGATGTGTGAATTCACCTCACAGAGTTACACGATTTTTTTCTTTCACCAGTTTGATAAAACTGTTTTCGTGGAATCTGCAATAGGATATTTCAGAATGCCTTGAAGCCTATGGTGACAAAGGAAATATCCTCATAGATAAAACAAGAAGAAGATTTATGAGAAGCTGCTTTGTGATATGTGAATTCATCTCACAGATTTACACCTTTGTTTTCATGGAGCAGCTTGCTAACACTATTTTCGTGGAATCTGCAAAGGGATATTCATGAGTGCTTTGAGACCTCTGATGAACAAGAAAATATCCTCAGAAAAAAAAACTTGAAAGAACCTTTCTAAGAAACTGCTTTGTGATGTGTTAATTCATCTCACAGACTTGCACTTTTCTATTCATAAATCAGTTTGGTAGCAATGTTTATGGGGAATTTGAGAAGGGATACTTTGGATTGCATTGACGTCTACGGTGACAAAGGAAATATCCTGAGTTATGAACAAAAGAAGCTTTCTGAGAAATTTTCTTGTGATGTGTGAATTCATCTCAAAGAGTTACATGATTCCTTTCTTGGAGAAGCTTGCTAACAATATTGTTTTTGGAATCCGCATTAGGATATTTGGAGTGGTTGGAAACATATGGTGACAAAGGAAATACCCTCAGAAAAAAGCAAAAAGAAGCTTTCTGGGAAACTGCTTTGTGATGTATGAATTCATCCCACAAAGTTACACGATTCTTTTCATGGATCAGTTCGGTAGCACTGTTTTTGGGTTACCTGAGAAGGGATACTTTGGATAACATTGAAGAGTATGGTGACAAATGAAATATGCTCATATAGAAACTAGAAAGAAACATTCTGAGAAAGTTTTTTGTAATGTGTGAATGTATCTCTCAGAGTTACACCTTTCTTTTCATAGAGTAGTTTGCAAACACTGTTTTCGTGGAGCCTGTGAAGGGATATTTGGGAGCACATTGAACTCTATGGTGAAAAAGGAAATATTCTCAGATAAAAACTAGAAACAGGCTTTCTGAGAAACTGCTTAGTGATGTGTGAATTCATCTTACAGACTTACACTGTTCTTTTCATGGAGCAGTTTGCTAACACTGTTTTCTTGGAATCTGCAGTGGGATATTTGGGAGTGATTTGAAACTTATGGTAACAAAGGAATTATCCACAGATAATAACTAGAAAGAAGCTTTCTGAGAAACTGCGTTGTCATGTGTTAATTTAATTCACAGAGTTACACAATTATTTTCATCGTTCACTTTGGTACCACTGTTTTTTGGGGGAATCTGAGGAGGGATATTTTGGATCACATTGAAGCCTATGGTGTCAAAGGAAATAACTTCAGATGAAAACTGGTAAGATGCTTTCTGAGAAAGGTCTTTGAGGTGTTTGAATTCATCTCACACACAGATTTACACCTTTCTTTTTATGGAGCAGTTTGCTAACGTTATTTTCATGAAATCTGCAAAGGGATATTTGGGAGTGCCTTGAGACCTAAAGTAAACAAGGAAATATCCTCAGATAAAAGCTAAAAAGAAACTTTCTGAGAAATTGCTTTGTGACATGAGAATTCATCTCACAGAGTTACACCACTCTTCTTATTGAGAAGTTTGCTGACACTGTTTTCTTGGAATCAGCACTGGGATATTTTAGAGCACATTGAAGCTTATGGTGACAAAGGAAGTATCTTCAGGTAAAAACTGGAAAGAAGCTTTCTGACCTGCTTTTGATTTGTGAATTCTTCTCACAGAGTTTCATGATTCTTTGCATGGATCATTTTGGTAGCACTGTTTTTGGGGTATCAGAGATGGGATACTTTGGATTACATTGAAGTCTACGGTGACAAAGGAAATATTCTCAGATAAAAATTAGAAATAAGCTTTCTGAGAATCTACTTGGTGATGTGTGAGTTCACTGCACGGAGTTACACTGTTCTATTCATTGAGCAATTTGCTGGCATTGTTTTCATGGAATCTGTAATGGGCTATTTTGGAGCGCATTGAAGCTTATCGTGACAAAGGAAATATCTTCAGACAAAAAGAAGAAAGAAGCTTTCTGAGAAACTGCTTTGTGATTTGTGAATTCTTCTCATGGAGTTACATGATTCTTTTCCTGGGTCAGTTTGATAGCACTGTTTTAGGGGTATCTGGAAAGGATATATGGATCACATTGAAGCCTATAGTGACAAAGGAAATATCCTCAGATAAATACTAGAAAGAAGTTTCGTGAGAAACTTCTTTGCGATGTATGAATTCATCTCACAGAGTTACACCTTACTTTTCATGGAGCAGTTTACTCGCACTGTTTTCTTGGAATCTACAAAAGGATATTTGGAGCACATTGAGGTCTATGGTGAAAAAGGAAATATCCTCAGATAAAAGCTAGAAACAAGGTTTCTGAGAAAGTTCTTCATGATGTGTGAAGTCATCTCACAGAGTTACACATTTCTTTCCATGGACCAGTTTGCTAACATTATTTTAGTGATATCTGCAAAGCAATACTTGGGAGCGTATTTAGGCCTATGGTGAAATAGGAAGTATCCTCAGATAAAAACCAGAAAGAAGCTTTCTGAGAAACTGCTTTGTGATGCGTGAATTCATCTCACAGAGTTACACCTTTCTTTTCATTGAGTTGTTTGCTAACAGTTTTAGTGGAATGTGCAAAAGGGATATATGGGAGTGCATTGAGGCCTATGGTAACAAAGAAAATGTCCTCAGATAAAAACTATAGAGAAGCTTTCAGAGAAACTGCTTAGTGATGTGTGAGTTCATCTCACAGAATCACACTGTTATTTTCATTGAGCAGTTTCCTAAAACTGTTTTTGTGTAATTTGCAATGGGTTATTTCGGAGCTTATTGAACGTTATGATAACAAAAGAAATATCCTCCAACAAAAAGAAGAAAGAAGCTTTCTGAGAAACTGCTTTGTGATTTGTCAATTCTTCTCATGGAGTTACATGATTCTTTTCATTGATCAGTTTGATAGCACTGTTTTGGGGGTATCTGGAAGGGATATTTTGGATTGCATTGCAGCCTAGGGTGACAAAGAGGTATCCCCAGATAAAAACTAGAAAGAAGCTTTCTGAGAAACTGCTTTGCGATGTAATAATTCAACTCACAGTGTTACACAATTCTTTTCATGGATCAATTTTTTAGCACTGTTTTTTGGGGAATGTGAGAAAGGATATTTTGGATCTCTTTGAAGTCTATGGTGACAAAGAATATATCCTCAGATTAAAACTAGGAAGAAACATCTGAGAAACTGCTTTGTGATGTGTGAATTCATCTCACAGAGTTACACAGTTCTTTTCATTGAACTGTTTGATAAAACTGTTTTTGTGGTATCTGCAAAGGCGTATTTGGGAGCATATTGAGGCCTGAGGTGAAAAACTATATACCGTCAGATAAAAGCTAGAAAGAAGCTTTCTGAGAACATGCTTTGTGATGTTTGAATTTATTTCACAGAGTTGCACCATTCTTTTAATTGACCAGTTTGCGAACACTGTTTTCTTGGAATCCGCAATGGGATATTTCAGAGCTCATTTCAATCTTATGGTGACAAAGGAAATATCCTCATATAAAATCTACAAAGTAGCTTTCTAAGAAACTGCTTTGAGATTTGTGAATTCATGTCTCACAGAGTTACACAGTTCTTTGCATTGAGGAGTTTGCTACAACTGTTTTCTTGGTATCTGCAATGGGATATTTCAAGCACATTGTAGCTTATAGTGACAAAGGCAATTCTCTAACATAAAAACCAGAAAGAAGCATTCTGAGAAACTGCTTTGTGATGTGTGAATTTATCTCACAGAGTTACACTGTTCTTTTCATTGAGTAGTTTCTTAACACTGTTTTCTTGGAATCTGCAATGGGATATTTCAGAGCAAATTGAAGCTTATGGTGACAGAGGGAATATATTCAGGCAAAAACCAGAAAGAAGCTTTCTGAGACACTGCTTTCTGATTTGTGAATCCATCTCACAGAGTTACACGAATCCGTTATTGGAGCAGTTTTGTTCCACCTTTTTTGGGGAATCTGAGACGGAGTATTTTGGATCACTTTAAAACCTATGGTGACAAAGGGAAATTCCTCAGATAAAAACTAGAAAGAAGCTCTCTGAGAAACTGCCTCATCATGTATGAATTCATCTTACAGAGTTACACTGTACTTTTCATTGAGCTGTTTCTTAACCCTGTTTTCATGTAATCTGCAATGGGATATTCTGCAGGGCATTGAAGCTTATGGTGACAAGGGACACATCCTCAGACAAAAACTAGGAAGAAGCTTTCTGAGAAACTGCTTTGTGATGTGTGAATTCATCTCACAGAGTTACGTGATTCTTTTCATGCAGCAGTTTAGTAGCACTGTTTTTGGGGAATCTGAGAAAGGGTTATTTTGGATCCCATTGAAGTATGTGGTGAAAAATGAAATATCCTCAGATAATAACTAGAAAGAAACTTTCTGAGAAACTGCTTTGTGATATGTGAATTCACCTCACAATGTTACACTGTCCTCGGTGAGCAGTTAGCTAACACTCTTTTCTTGGAGTCTGCAATGGGATATTTCAGGGGGCATTGAAGCTCATG
>NW_022325382.1:0-2985 GCF_002776525.5 Piliocolobus tephrosceles | reverse complement strand
CAAACATCACAAAGGAGATTCTCAGATGGCTTGTTTTTGGTTTTTATCTGAGGATATTTCCTTTGTCACCATTGGCTTCAATGCACTCACAAATATCTGATTGCAGATTCCAAGAAAACAGTGTCAGCAAACTGCTCAATGAAAAGAATGGTGCAACTCTGTGATATTAATTAACACATCACAAAGCAGTTTCTCAGAAAGCTTCTTTCTAGTTATTTTTGGATGATACTCCCTTTTTCACCATAGGCCTCAATGTGCTCCCAAATATGGCTTTGCACATTCCACGAAAACAGTGGTAGCAAACTGCTCAATGAAAAGAATGGTGTAAAACTGTGAGATGAAGTCACACATCACAAAGCAGTTACTCAGAAAGCTTCTTTCTAGTTTTTATCTGAGGATATTTCTATTTTCACTATACGCTCCAACACTATCGAAAATATCCCTTCTCAGATTCCCAAAAACAGTGTTATCAAACTGCTCAATATAAAGAATGGCATAACTCTGTGAGATAAATTCACACATCACAAAGCAGTTTCTCAGAAAACTTCTGTATGTTTTTTTCTGAGGATAATTCTTTTATCACTGTAGTCCTCAATGCACTCCTAAATATCCCATTGCAGATTCCACGAAAACAGTTTTAGCAAACTTCTCCAGGAAAGGAAAGATGTAGCTCTGTGAGATAAATTCGCACATCACAAAAAACTTTCTCAGAAATCTTCTTTCTAGTCTTTATCTGAGGATATTTCCTTTGTCACCATAGGCTTCAATGCAACCCACAATATCCCTTCTCAGATTCCCCCAAAACAGTGCTACGAATCTACTCCATGAAAAGAATCATGTTACTCTGTTAGATGAATTCACATATCAAAAATCAGTTTCTCAGAAAGCTTCTTTCAAGTTTTTGTCTGAGTATATATCCTTTTTCATCATAAGCTTCCATATGCCCCAAAATATCCCATTGGAGATTCCAATAAAACAGTGTGAGCAAATGAAATGCTTAATGAAAACAACAGTGTAACTCTGGGAGATGAATTCACACATCACAAAGCTGTTTCTCAGAAAGCTTCTTTCTAGTTTTTGTGTGATGATATTTCCTTTGTCACCATGAGCCTCAATGCACTCCAAAACATACCACTGCAGAGTCCAAGAAAACAGTGTTAGCAAACTGCTCAAGTAAAAGAACAATGTAACTCTGGGAGATGTATGCACACATCACAAAGCAGTTTCTCAGAAAGCTTCTCTCCAGTTTTTGTCTGAGGATAATTAATTGCCAACTGAGACTTCAATGCGATACAAAATATCCTTTCTCAGATTACGCCGAAACAGTGCTACAAAACTGATCCATGAAAATAATCGTGTAACACTGTGAGACAAATTACCACATCACAAAGTCGTTTCTTAGAAAACTTCATTCTAGTTTTTATATGAGGACATTTCCTTTGTCACTATTTTCTTCAATGTGATCCAAAATATCCCTTCTCAGATTCCCCAAAAACAGTGCTACCATACTGCTCCATGAAAAGAATCATGTAAATGTGTGAGGTGAATTCACCTATCACAAAGCAGTTTCTCAGAAAGCTTCTTTCTAGCTTTTCTCTGAGGATATTTCTTTTGTCACCCTAAGCATCAATACGATACAAAATATCCCGTAGCATATTCCAAGAAAACAGCATTAGCAAATTGCTAAATGAAAAGAACAGTGTAACTCTGTGATATGAATTTAAACATTACAAAGCAGATTCTCAGACAGCTTGTTTTTGGTTTTTATCTGAGGATATTTCCTTTATCACCATTGGCTTCAATGTGCTCACAAATATCCTATTGCAGATTCCAAGAAAACAGTGTTAGCAAACTGCTCAATGGAAAGAACGGTGTAACTCTGTGAGATGAACTCACACATCACAGAAAACTTTCTCAGAAAGCCTCTTTCTAGTTTTTATCTGAGGATATTTCCTATGTCACCATAAGCTTCAATGTGCTCTGAAATATCCCATTGCAGATTCCAACAAAACAGTTTTAGCAAACTGCTCAATGAAAAGAACAGTGTAAGACTATGAGATGAATTCACACATTAAAAAGCAGTTTCCCAAAAGCTTCTTTCTAGTTTTTATCTGGGCATATTTCGTTTTTCCTCATAGGCCCCAATGCACTCCCATATATCCCTTTGAAGATTCCACGAAAACGGTGTTAGCAAACTGCATAACAAAAAGAACGTAGCAATTCCGAGAGATGAATTCACACATCACAAAGCAATTTCTCAGAAAGGTTCTTTGTGGTTTTTTATCTGAGGCTATTTCCTTTGTCACCATAGACTTCAATGTGCTCCCAAATATCCTATTGCAGATTTCATGAAAACAGTGTTATTTAACAGCTAATTAAAAGAACAGGATAAATCTGTGAGATGAATTCACACATCACAAAGTAGTTTCTCAGAAAGCTTCTTTCTAGTTTTTACCTGAAGATATTTTCTTTGTCACTATAGGTCTCAATGCACTCCCGAATATCCCTTTGCAGATAACATGATAACAATGTTAGCAAACAGCTCCATGAAAAGAAAGGTGTATCTCTGTGAGATGAATTTACACAACACAAAGAACTTTCTCAGAAAGCTTCTTTCTTGTTTTCATCTGGGGACATTTCCTTTGTCACCGTAGGCTTCAATGCGATCCAAAATATCTCTTCTCAGTTCCAAACAAGAAGTGCTACCAAACTGATCCCTGAACAGGGTAGTGTATGTCTGTGAGATGAATTCACACATCAAGAAGAAGTTTCTCAGAAACTTTCTTTCTGGTATTTTTCTGAGAATGTTTACTTTGTCACAATAGGCTTCAATGCCATCCAAAATATCCCTTCTCAGATTCCCCGAAAACAGTGCTACCAAACTGCTCCATGAAAAGAATCGTGTAACTCTGTGAGATGAATTAAGACATCAAAAAGTAGTTTCTCAGAAAGCTTCTTTCTACTTTTTCTATGAGGATATTTCCT
>NW_022325381.1:0-2985 GCF_002776525.5 Piliocolobus tephrosceles | reverse complement strand
AGGAAATATCCTCATAGAAAAAGTAGAAAGAAGCTTTCTGAGAAACTACTTTTTGATGTCTTAATTCATCTCACAGAGTTACACGATTCTTTTCATGGAGCAGTTTGGTAGCACTGTTTTCGGGGAATCTGAGAAGGGATATTTTGGATGGCATTGAAGCCTATTGTGACAAAGTAAACATTCTCAGAAAAATACCAGAAAGAAAGTTTCTGAGAAACTTCTTCTTGATGTGTGAATTCATCTCACAGACATACACTACCCTGTTCAGGGATCAGTTTGGTAGCACTTCTTGTTTGGAACTGAGAAGAGATATTTTGGATCGCATTGAAGCCTATGGTGACAAAGGAAATGTCCCCAGATGAAAACAAGAAAGACGCTTTCTGAGAAAGTTCTTTGTGTTGTGTAAATTCATCTCACAGAGATACACCTTTCTTTTCATGGAGCTGTTTGCTAACATTGTTATCATGTTATCTGCAAAGGGATATTCGGGAGTGCATTGAGACCTATAGTGACAAAGAAAATATCTTCAGGTAAAAACTAGAAAGAAGCTTTCTGAGAAACTACTTTGTGATGTGTGAATTCATCTCACAGATTTATCCTGTTCTTTTAATTAGCTGTTAAATAACACTGTTTTCATGAAATCTGCAATAGGATATTTGGGAGCACATTGAAGTCTATGGTGACAAAGGAAATAGCCTCAGATAAAAAACCACAAAGAACCTTTCTGAGAAATTGCTTTGTGATGTGTGAATTCATCTCTCGGAATTGCTACGTTCTTTTTGTTATGCAGTTTGCTAACACCGTTTTCGTGGAATCTTCAAAGGGATATATGGGAGTGCATTGGGGCCTATGAGGAAAAACGAAATATGCCCAGATAAAAACTAGAAAGAAGCTTTTGGGAAACTGCTTTTTAATGTGTGAATTCATCTCATAGTCTTACACTGTTCTTTTCATTGAGCAGTTTGCTAAAACTGTTTTGTTGGAATCTGCAATGGGATATTTCAGAGCACATTGAAGCTTATGGTGACATAGGAAATATCCTCAGATAAAAACTAGAAAGAGGCTTTCTGAGAAAGTTTTCTGTGATGTGTGAGTTCATCTCACAGAGTTACACCGTTCTTTCCATTGAGCAGTTTGCTAACACTGTTTTCTTGGAATCTGCAATAGGATATTTGTGAGCACATTGAAGCCAATGGTGATAAAGGAAATATCCTCAGATAAAAACCAAAAACAAGCTGTCTGAGAATCTGCTTTGTAATGTTTAAATTCATATCACAGAGTTACACTGTTCTTTTCATTTAGCAATTTGCTAATGCTGTTTTCTTGGAATATGCTACGGGATATTTTGTATCGTATTGATGCTTAGGGTGACAAAAGAAATATCCTCAGAGAAAAGCTAGAAAGAAGCTTTCTGAGAAACTGCTTTGTGATAGGTGAATTCACCTCACACATTTACATGATTCTTTTCATGGAGCAGTATGGTAGCACTGTTTTTGGGGAATCTGAGAAGGGATATTTTGGATCACATTGAAGAAAATAGTGACAAAGGAAATGTCCTCATATAAAAACTAGAATGAAGTTTTCTAAGAAACGACTTTGTGATGTGGTAATTTGTCTCACAGTGTTACACGATTATTTTCATGGATCAGTTTTGTAGCACTGTTTCGGCGTAATCTGAGAAAGGATATTTTGTATCGCATTGAAGTCTCAGTTGGCAATTAATTATCCTCAGACAAAAACTGGAGAGAAGCTTTCTGAGAAACTGCTTTGTGATGTGTGCATACATCTCCCAGAGTTACATTGTTCTTTTACTTGAGCAGTTTGCTAACACTGTTTTCTTGGACTCTGCAGTGGTATGTTTTGGAGTGCATTGAGGCTCATGGTGACAAAGGAAATATCATCACACAAAAACTAGAAAGAAGCTTTCTGAGAAACAGCTTTGTGATGTGTGAATTCATCTCCCAGAGTTACACTGTTGTTTTCATTAAGCATTTCATTTGCTCACACTGTTTTATTGGAATCTCCAATGGGATATTTTGGGGCATATGGAAGCTTATGATGAAAAAGGATATATACTCAGACAAAAACTTGAAAGAAGCTTTCTGAGAAACTGATTTTTGATATGTGAATTCATCTAACAGAGTAACATGATTCTTTTCATGGAGTAGATTCGTAGCACTGTTTTGGGGGAATCTGAGAAGGGATATTGTGGGTTGCATTGAAGCCTATGGTGACAAAGGAAATATCCTCAGATAAAGACTAGAAAGAAGATTTCTGAGAAAGTTTTTTGTGATGTGCGAATTTATCTCACAGAGCTACATCTTTCCTTTCCTGGAGAAGTTTGCTAAAACTGTTTTCGTGGAATCTGCAATGGGATATTTAGGAGTGCATTGAGGACTACAGTGATAAAAGAATTATCCTCAGAAAAAAACATACAGAAGTTTTCTGAGAAACTGCTTTGTGATGTGTGAATTTATCTCACAGAGTTATGCCATTCTTTATATTGAGCAGTTTGATAACACTGTTTTTGGGAATCTGAGAAGGGATATTTTCGATAGTGTTGGAGCGTATAGTGAAAATAGAAATATCCTCAGATAAAAACTAGAAAGAAGCTTTCTGAGTAACTGCTTTGTGATGTGTGACTTCATCTCACAGTTTTACACCATTCTTTTCATTGAGCAGTTTGCTACCACTGTTTTCGTGGAATGTGCAAAGCCATATTTGGGAGCACATTGAGGCCTATGGTGAAAAAGGGAGTATCATCCAAAAATAACTAGAAAGAAGCTTTCTGAGAAACTGCTTTGTGATGTGTTAATTAATATCACAGAGTTGCACCATTCTTTTCATTGAGCAGTTTGCTGACACTGTTTTCTTGGAATCTGCAATCAGATATTTGTGAGTGCATTGAAGCCAATGGTGACAAAGGAAATATCCTCAGATAAAAACCAAAAACAAGCCATCTGAGAATCTCCTTTGTGATGTTTG
>NW_022325380.1:0-14864 GCF_002776525.5 Piliocolobus tephrosceles | reverse complement strand
TGAGATGAACTCACACATCACAAAGCAGTTTCTCAGACAATTTCTTTCTAGTTTTTATCTGGGGATATTTCCTTTCTCACTATAGTCCTCAATGTGCTCCCAAATATTGCTTTACAGATTCCACAAAAACAGTGTTAACAAACTGCTCAATGAAAAGAAAGGTGCAAGCCTGTGAGATGATTTCACCCATCACAAATGACTTTCTCAGAAAGCTTCTTTCAATTTTTTATCTGAGGATATTTCCTTTATCACCATAAGCTTCATTGGGATCCTAAATATAACTTATCAGATTCCCCAAAAACAGTGCTACCAAACTGCTCCATGAAAAGAATCGTGTAATTCTGTGAAATGAACTCGCACATCACAAAGCTTCTTTCTAGTTTTCATCTGAGGGTATTTCCTTTTTCACCATAGGCTTCTCTGTGCTCTGAATATCCCTTTGTAGATTCCTCAAAATCAGAGTTAACAAACTGCTCCATGAAAAGAGTAGTTTAACTCTGGGAGAAAAATCCACTCATCACAAAGAAAATTCTCAGAAAACGTCTTTCTAGCTTTCATCTGTGCAGCATATTTACTTTTCCACCATCAGCCTGAACGCATTCCCAAATATCCCTTCTCAGACACCACAAAAACAGGTATGCCAAACTGCTCAATGAAAAGAAAGGTGTAACTCTGTAAGATGAATTCATAAATCACAAAGCAGTTTCTCATAAAGCTTCTTTCTAATTTTGTCTGAGGATGTTTCTTTTGTCACTGTAGGCCTCAATGCACTCCCAAATATCCCTTTGCAAATACCACAAAGGCAGTTTTAGCAAATTGCTCTATGAAAAGAAAAGTGTAACTCAGTGAGATGAACTCACACATCACAAAGAACTTTCTCAGAGAACTTCTTTCCAGTTTTTATCTGAGTATATTTCCTTAGTCACCAAACGCTTCAATGCAATCCAAAATATCCCATCTCAGATTAAACAAAAAATGTGTGAATTTACACATCAGAAAGCAGTTTCTGAAAGCTTCTTTTAGTTGTTATGTGAGGATATTGCCTTTTTCACCATAGGCCTCAAAGCGCTCACAAATATCCCATTGCAGATTCCAAAAAAAAGTGTTAGCAAACTGCTACATGAAAAGAAAGGTGCAACTCTGAGAGATGAATTCACAAATCACAAAGCAGTTTCTCAGAAAGCTTCTTTTTGGTTTTGGTCTGAGGATATTTCCTTTGTCACCATAGGCTTCAATGCACTCCCAAATATCCTATTGCAGACTCCACGAAAACAGTGTTATCAAATTGCTCAATGGAAACAACATTGTAACTCTGTGAGATGAATTCACATATGATTAAGTAGTTTCTCAGAAATATTCTTTCTAGTTTTTAATTGAAGATATTTCTTTTGTCTCCATAGGCTTCAAAGTGACCCAAAATAGCCCTTCTCAGATTCCCCAATAACAGTGCTAAAAATCTATTCCATGAAAAGAACAGTGTAACTCTGTGAGTTGAATTCACATATCACAAAGATATTTCTCAGAAAACTTCTTTCTAGTTTTTATCTGAGGATATTTCCTTTTTCACCATTTTAATCAATGTGCTCCCTAATATTCCATAGCAGATTAAACGAAAAAAGGGTTAGCAAACTTTTAGATTAAAAGAACAGTGTAACTCTGTGAGATGAATTCTCACATCACAAAGCAGTTTAAGAGAAAGCTTCTTTTTGGTCTTTTATCTGTGAATATTTCCTTTGTCACCATAGGCTTCAATGCACTCCGAAATATCCTATTGCAGATTGCACAAATACAGTGTTATCAAACTGCTCAATGAAAAAAATGGTGAAACTCTGTAAGATGAAATCACACATTACAAAGGTGTTTTTCAGATGGCTTCCTTCTAGTTTTTATCTGAGGAAAGTTCATTTTTCACTATAAGCATCAAAGGGCTCTGGAATATCCCACTGCAGATTCCAGGAAAACAGTGTTAGGAAACTGCTCCAGGAAAAGAAAGGTGTAACACTGTGAGATGAGTTCACGAGTCATAACGAACTCTCTCAGAAAACTTATTTCTGGTTTTGATCTGAGGATATTTCCTTTGTCACCATAGACTTCAATGAGATCCAAAATATCCCTTCTCAGATTCCCCAAAAACAGTGCTACCAAACTGCTCCATGAAAAGAATGGTGTAACTCTGTGAGATGAACTCACGCATCACAAAGCTGTTTCTCAGAAAGCTGCTTTCTAGTTTTATATACAGATATTTCTTTTTAAACCATAGGCTTCAATTTACTCCCAAATATTCCTTCTCAGACACCACAAAAAGAGTGACACCAAAGTGCTCCCTCAAGAGAATCATTTAGCTCTGTGAGATGAATGTACACATCACAGAGGAGTTACTCAGAGAGCTTCTCCAATTTTTACCTGAATATATTTCCTTTTTCGCCATTGGACCCTTTGCACTCCCAAGTATCCCTTTGCAGATTCCACAAAAGCAATGTTACCAAACTGGCCAATGAAAAGAAAGGTGTAACTTTGTGAGATGAATTCACCCATCACAAAGTAGTTTCTCAGAAAAATTCTAGTTTAAATCTGAGAATATTTCCTTTCTCACCATAGGCTTCAATGTGCTCAAAAATCACTCCTCTCAGATACCACCAAAACAGTGATGCAGAAGTGCTCAAACAACAAAAATTTTAAACTCTTTGAGATGAACACAGACATCACAAAATCGTTTCTCCAAAAGCTTTTCTCTAGTATTTATTTGAATTTATTTCCTTTTCCGCTGTACGCCTTCAGGAGTTTCTGAATATCCCTTTGCAGTGCTACTAAACTGCTTAAAGAAAACAAAGCTGTAACTCTGTGTGATGAATTCAGCCATGAGAAAGAAATTTCTCGAAAACCTTCTTACTAGTTTTTATCTTAGGATATTTCCTTTTCCACCATCAGCTATCATGCACTTCCAAATATCCCTTCTCAGACACCACAAAAACAGTGATGTCAAACTGCTCTCTCAAGAGAAATCTTTACCTAGATGAGATGAATGCACACATCATAAAAGAGTTATTGGAAACTTTCTCTCCAGCTTTTACTTGAAGATAATTCGTTTTTCAACATTGGTTTCTATCCACTCTCGAATATCCCTTTGCATATTCCACAAGAACAGTGTTAACAAACTGCTGAATGAAAAGAAAGATTTAACTCTGTGAGATGAATTCACCCATCACAAAACAGTTTCTTGGAAATCTTCTTTCCAGTTTTTATCTGTGCATATTTACTAATCCACCATCAGCCTCAATGCACTCCCAAATATCCCTCTCAGACACCACAAAAACCGTGATGCAAAACTGCTCAATGAACAAAATGATTTATCTCTAAGAGGCGAATGCACACATCACAAAACAGTTTCTCAAAATCCTTCTCTCCAGTTTTTATCTGAAGAGATTTCCTTTGTCACCATATTCCTCTATGAGCTCCTGAAAATCCCTTTGCAGATTGCCCAAAAGAGAACTATCAAACTGCACGATGAAAAGAAAGATTGAACTCTGTGAGATGAATTCACACATTGCAAAGCAGTTTCTCATAACGCTTCTTTATAGTTTTTCTCTAAGGATATTTCCTTTTCACCATAGGCGTCAAGGTGCTCCAAGTATCCCTTTGCAGATACCAGGAAAGCAGTGTTAGCAAGCTACTCCATGAAAAGAAAGGTGTAATTAAGTGAGATGAATTCACACATCACAAAGGACATTCTCAGAAAGCTTCTTTCTAGCTTTTACCTGAGGATATTTCCCTTGTCACCATAGGTTTCAATGCGATCCAAAATATGCCTTGTTAGATTCCCCAAAAACAGAGCTACGAAATGGAACCATGAAAAGAATCATGTAACTGTGTGAGATGAATTAACACATCACAAAGTGGTTTCTCAGAAAACTTCTTTCTAGTTTTAATATGAGGATACTTCCCTTTTCACCATAAGCTTCAAGGCATCCCAAAACAGCTCATTGCGGATTTCAAGAAAATAATGTTAGCAAGCTGCTGAATGAAAAGAAAGGTTTAACTCTGTGTGATGAATTCACACATCACCAAGCAGTTTCTCAGAAAGATTCTTTCTTGTTTTTATCTGAGGATATCTAGTTTTTCACCATTGGCCTAAAAGTGCTCAATATGTCCCTTTGCAGATTCCACGAAAACAGTGTTTGCCAACTGTTCCATGAACAGAAAGGTGTAACTCTGTGAGTTGCATTCACACATCACAAGGAACTTTCTCAGAAAGCTTCTTTCCATTTTTTATCTGAGGATATTTCCTTTATCCCCATAGGCTTCAATGTGATCCAAAATATCCCTTTTCAGATTCCCCAAAAACAGTGCTACCAAACTGCCCCATGAAAGGAATGGTGTACCTCTGTGAGATTAATTCACACATCACAAAACAGTTTGTCAGAAAATTTCTCTCTAGTTTTTATCTGAGGATATTTCCTTTGTCACCATATGCTTTAATGTGCTCCAAAATATGCCATTGCAGATTCCACAAAAACAGTGTTAGCAAAATGTTGAATGAAAAGAACAATGTAAGTCTGTGAGATTAATTCACACACCACCAACCAGTTTTGCAGAATGATTCTTTCTAGTTTTTATCTGAGGATGTTTCTTTATTCATTATAGTCCTCAATGCACTCCCAAATATTTCTTTGCAGATTCCTCGAAAACAGTGGTAGCAAACTGCTCGATGAAAAGTAAAGTGTAACTCTGTGAGATAAATTCACACATCACAAACAACTTCCTCAGAAAGCTTCATTCTAGTTTTTATTTGAGGATATTTCCTTTTCCACAGTAGGCTTCTCGTGATCCCCAATATCCCTTCTCAGACACCACAAAAACAGTGATGCCAAAGCCCTCCCTCCACAGAAACCTTTAGCTCTATTAGATGAATGCTCACATCACAAAGGAGTTTCTCAGAAAATTTCTCTCCTGTTTTTTCTGAAGATACTTCCTTTTTCACCATTGGACTCTAGGTGCTCCTGAATATCACTTTGGAGATTCCACAAAAACAGTGTTACCAAACTGCTCAATGAAAAGAAAGGTGTAACTCGGTGAGATGAATTCACAAATCACAAAGCAGTTTCTCAGACAATTTCTTTCTAGTTTTTGTCTGAGGATATTTCCTTTTTTGCCATCAGCCTCAATGTGCTCACAAATATCCCTTTAAAAATTCCACAAAAATAATGTTAGCAAACTGCTGAATGAAAAGAAAAGTGTAAATTTGTGAGGTGAATTCACACATCAGAAAGGAGTTTCTCAGAAAGCTTCTGTTTGGTTTTTGTCTGAGGATATTTCCTTTGTCACCATAGGCTTCAATGAGCTCCAAAATATCTTATTGCAGATTACCCAAAAACAGTGTTACCATGCAGCTCCATGAAAAGAATCTTGTAACTCTCTGAAATAAATTCACACATCACAAAGCTGCTTCTCAGTAAGCTTCTTACTACTTTTTATCTGAGGATATTTTCTTTTTCACACTATTCCTCTATGTGCTCTTGAATATTCCATTGCAGATTCCACGAAAAAAGTATTAGCAAACTTCCCAAAGAAAACAACAGCATAACTTTGTGAGATGAATTCATGCACCATAAAGCAGTTTCTCAGAAAGCTTCTTTCTACTTTTTATCTGAGGACATTTTCTTAGTCACCATAGGCTTCAATGCGATCCAAAGTATCCCTTGTCAGATTCCCTGGAAACAGTGCTACCACACAGCTCCATGAAAAGAATCATGTAACTCTGTGAGATGAATTCACAAATCACAAAGTAGTTTCTAAGAAAGGATATTTCTAGTTTTTATCTGAAGATATTTCCTTTTTCACCATAGGCCTCAAAGGACTCAAAAATATTCCTTTGCAGATTCCATGAAAACAGTGTTACCAGTGTGCTCCATGAAAAGAAAGGTGTAACTCTGTGAGATGAACTCACATATCAAAAAGAACTTTCTCAGAAATCTTCTTTCTTGTTTTTATCTGAGGATATTTAATTTGTCACCATAGGCTTCAATTTGATGAAAATTAACACTTCTGGGATTCCCCAAAAACAGTGTTATGAACAGTTACAATGAAAGAATCGTAACCCTGTGACATGAATTCACAAATCACAAAGCAGGTTCTCAGAAAGATTCCTTCTAGATTTTGTCTGAGGATATATGCTTTGTCACCATAGGCTTCAACGCAATCCCAAATATCCTATTGCTGATTCCATGAAAACAGTGTTAGCAAACTGCTCCAAGAAAAGAATCATGTAACTCTGTGAGATGAATACACACATCAAAAAGCTGTTTCTGAAAAATCTTGTTTCTAATTTTTATCTGAGGATATTTCCTTTTTCACCAGAGGTTTCAAAACGATAAAACTCTTCACTTCTCAGATTCTCCAAAAACAGTTCCAACAAACTGCTCCATGAAAAGAAAGGTGTAACTCTGTGAGATTAATTTACACATCACAAAGCAGTTTCTCAGAAAGCTTGTTTCTAGTTTTTGTTTGATGATACTCCCTTTGTTACCATAGGCTTCAACCTAGTCCAAAATAACCCTTCTCAGATTTCCCAAAAATGGTGCTACCAAATTGTTCCATGAGAAGAGTCATGTAACTCTGTGAGGTGAATTCATGAATCACAAAGCAGTTTCTCAGAAAGTTCCTCTGTAGTTTTTGTCTGAGGATGATTCCTTTGTCACCATAAGATTCAACGTGCTGCAAAATATCCCTTTGCAGACTCCAAGAAAACAGTATTAGCAAACTTCACAATGAAAGGAACATTTTAACTCTGTGATATGAATTCACACATCACAAAGCAGTTTCTCAGTAACGTTCTTTCTAGTTATTATCTGAGGATATTGGCTTTTTCACAATAGGCCTCACTGTGCTACTAAATATCCCTTTGCAGATTCCACGAAAATGGTGTTAGCAAACTGCTCCATGAAAAAAAAATGCATAACTCTGTGAGATGAATTCACACATGACAAATAACTTTCTCAGAAAGCTTCTTTCTAGTTTTTGTCTAAGGATAATTCCTTTGTCACCATAAACTTCAAGGCCCTCTGAAATATCACATTGCAGATAGCAAGAAAACTGTGTTAGCAAACTACTCAATGAAATGAACAGTGTAACTCTGTGAGATGAATTAACATATCACAAAGTGGTTTCTAAGAATGCTTCTTTCAGGTTTTTATATGAAGGTATTTCCTTTGTCACCATAAGCTTCAATTCGCTCAGAAATATCCCATTGCAGATTCCAAAAAAGAGTGCTGGCAAACTGCTCAATGAAAAGAACAGTGTAACTCTGTGGTATGAATTCACACATTACAAAGCAGTTTCTCAGAAACCTACTTTCGAGTTAATACCTGAGATTATTTCCCTTTTCAACATAGGCCTCAATGCACTCCCAAATATCCCTTTGCAGATTCCACAAAAATGGTGTTAGCAAACTGCTGCATGAAAAAGAAAGGTCAAATTCTGTGAGATAAATTCACAAATCAAAGGAACTTTCTCAGAAAGCTTCTGTCTAATTTTTATCTGAGGATATTTCCTTTGTCACTATAGGCTTCAATGTGCTCTAAAATATCCTATTGCAGATTCCAAGAAAGCAGTGTTAGCAAACTGTTCAATGAAAAGAACGGTGTAACTCTGTGAGATGAATTCACACATCACAAAGCAGTTTCTCAGAAAGCCTCTTTTTGGTTTCTACCTGAGAATATTTCCTTTGTCACCACAGGCTTCAATGCATTCTAGAATATCCTACTGCAGATTCCAGGAAAACATTGTTAGAAAACTACTCCATGAAAAGCGCAGTTTAACTCTGTGAAGTGAATTCACACAGCACAAAGCAGTTTCTCAGAAAGCTTCTTTCTAGCTCTTATATGAGGATATTTCCTTTTATGTGATAGGCCTCAATGCGTTCCCAAATATCCCTTTGCAGATTCCACGAAAACAGTGTTACCAAATTACTCCATGAAGAGAAGTGTGTAATTCTGTGACATAAATTAACACATCACAAAGCAGTTTCGAAGAAAGGTTCTTTCTAGTTTTTATATGAGAATATTTCCTTTTCCATCATTGGCTTCAATGCACTCTGAAACATCCCATCTCAGGCACCACAAAGACCTTGATGTCAAAGTGCTTCCTCAACAGAAATGCTACCTCTATGAAATGAATGCAAATATCACAAAGGAGTTTCTCCAAAAGCTTCTCTCCAGTTGTTACCTGAAGAAATATTTTTTTCACCTTAGGCCTCTATGCACTCCCAAATATCCCTCTGCAGATTCCACAAAAACAGTGCTAACAAACTGCACCATGAAAAGAATGATGTAACTCTGTGAGAAAAATTGACCCATCACAAAGCAGTTTCTCGGGAAGCTTCTTTCTAGTTTTTATCTGAGGATACTTCTTTTTCCACTTTAGGCTTCAATGCCCTCCCAAATATCCCTTCTCAGACACCACCCAAACAGTGGTGCCAAAGTGCTCCCTCAACAGAAATGGTTATCTCTATGAGATGAATGCACACATCACAAAGGAATTTCTCAGAAAGCTTCTCTCCCGTTTTTAACTGAATATATTTCCTTTTTCATTGTTGGACTCTATGCGCTCCCGAATATCCCTTTAGAGATTCCACAAAAATCGTGTTACCAAACTGCTCAATGAAAAAAAAAATTGAAACTCTGTGAGTTTAATTCACCCATCACACAGTAGTTTCTCAGAAAGCTTCCTTCTAGTTTAAATCTGACGATATTTCCTTTTTCCCCATAGGCTTCAATGTGCTCCCAAATGTCTCCTCTCAGATACCATAAAAACAGTGATGCTGAACTGTTCAGTCAACAAAAAGGTTAAACTCTATGATATGAATACACACATCAGAAAGCAGTTTCACAAAAAGCTTCTTTGCAATTTTTATTTCAAGCTATTTCCTTTTCATTATAGGCCTCTAGAAGCTCCCTAATACCCCTTTGCAGATTCCATAAAAACAGTGCTCTCAAACTGCTCCATGAAAAGAATTGTGTAACTTTGTGAGATGAATTCACAAATCAAAAGCAGTTGGTGAGAAAGCTTCTTTCTAGTTTTTGTCTTAGGATATTTCCGTTGTCACCCTAATCTTCAATGCACTCCAAAATATCGCATTGCAGATTCCAAGGAAATGGTGTTAGGAAACTCATCAATGAGAAAAACGGTGTATCTCTGTGAGATGAATTCACACATCACAAAGCAGTCTCTCAGAAAGCTTCTTTTTGGTTTTTATCTGAGGGTATTACTTTTTCACTCTAGGCCTCAATGAGCTCCCAAATATCCCTTTGCAGATTCTACGAAAACAGTGTTTGCAAACAGCTCCATGAAAGGAAAGGTGTAACTCTGTGAGATGAATTCACACATCACAGAGAACCTTCTCAGAAAACTTCTTTCCAGTTTTTATCTGAGGATATTTCGTTTGTCACTATAGGCTTCAGTGCAATTAAAAATATCCCTTCTCACATTTCCCAAAAACAGTGATACCAATCTGCTCCATAAAAAGAATCATGTAACTCTGTGAGATGAATTAACTCATCACAAGGCATTTTTTCAGATAGCTTCTTCCTAGTTTTTATATGAGGATATTTCCTTTCCCACCGTAGGCTTCAATGCGCTTCCCAATATCCCTTCTCAGATACCACAAAAACAGTGATGCCAAAGTACTCCCTCACCAGAAACATTTAGCTCTATGAGATGAATGCACACATCACAACGAGTTTCTTGGAAAACTTCTCTCTAGTCTTTACCTGAAAAATTTTCTTTTTTCACCTAGGATTCCATGCGCTTCCAAATATCCCTCTGCAGATTCCACAAAAACAGTGCTAACAAACTTCTCCATGAAAAGAATGATGTAACTCTGTGAGATAAATTGACCAATCACAAAGCAGTTTCTCAGGAAGCATCTTTCTATTTGTTTATCTGAGGATATTTCCTTTTCCACCATAGGCTTCAATGGGCTCCCAAATATCCCTTCTCAGACACCACAAAATAAGTGAAGCCAAAGTGAAACGTTTAGCTCAGCAGAAATGTTTAGGTCTATGAGACGAATACAGACATCATAAAGGAGTTTCTGAGAAAGCTTACCTCCAGTTTTTATATGAAGAATTTTCTTTTTTCACCTTATGCCTCTATGTGCTCCCAAATATCCCTCTGCAGATTCCACAGAAACAGTGCTACCAAACTCCTAATGAAAAGAAAGTTGTAACTCTGAGATGAATTCATCCATCCCAAAGAAGTTTCTCAGAAAGCTTCTTTCTAGTTTACATCTGAGGATATTTCCTTTTTCACAATAGGCTTCAATGTGCTCCCAAATATATCCTCTCAGATACCACAAAACAGTGATGCCAAACTGCTCAATCAACAAAAAGGTTAAACTCTATGAGATGGATAAACACATCAAAAGCCATTTCGCAGAAAGCTTCTCTCCTGTTTTTTATCTGAAGTTATTTCCTTTTTCACTGTAGGCCTCTAGGAGCTCCTGGATATCCCTTGGTAAATTCCATAAAAACAGTGCTACCAAACTGCTCTATGTAAAGAATCGTGTAACTCTGTGAGCTGAATTAACAAATCACAAAGTAGTTTTTCAGAATGCTTCTTTCTGATTTTTGTCTGAGGATATTTTCTTTGTCACCCTAAACTTGAATGTGCTCCAAAATATCCCATTGCAGATTCCAAGAAAACAGTGTTAGTTAACTGGTCAGTGAAAAGAACAGTGTACCTCTGTGAGGTTAATTCACACATCACAAAGCAGTTTCTCAGAAAGCTTCTTTCTAGTTTTAATCTGAGGATATTTCTTTTTTCATCATAGGTCTCAAAGTGCTCCCAAATATCCTTTTGCGGATTCCACGAAAACAGTGTTAGCAAACGGCTGCATGAAAGGAAAGGTGTAACTATATGAGATGAATTCACACATCACAAAGCAGTTTCTCAGACAGCTTCTTTCTAGTTTTTATTGAATGATATTTTCTTTGTCAGAATAGGCTTCAATGAGATCCAAAAGATCCCTTCTCAGATTCCCCAAAAACAGTGCTACCAAACTGCTCCATAAAAGGAATCGTGTATCTCTGTGTGATGAATTCACAAATCACAAAGTAGTTTCTCAGAAATCTTCTTTCTAGTTTTTGTCTGAGGTTATTTCCTTTTTCTCCATAGGCCTCAATGAATGCGTGAATATCCCTTTGCAGATTCCAAGAAAAGAGTGTTAGCAAACTGCTCAATGAAAACAAAGTTGTAAGTGTGTGAGATGAATTCGCACATTACAAAGAAGTTTTTCAGAAATATTCTTTTTGGTTTTTGTCTGAGGATATTTCCTTTGTCACCATAGGCTTCAATGCACTCCCAAATATCCTATTGCAGATTCCACATCAACAGGGTCATCAAACTGCTCAATGAAAATACCAGTGTAACTCTTTGAGATCAATTCACCCATCCAAAAGTAGTTTCTCAGAAAGCTTCTTTCTAGTTTTTATCTGAGGATATTTCCTTTTCCGCCGTAGGCTTCAATGCAATCCCAAATATCCCTTCTGTGACATCACAAAAACAGTGATGCCAAAGTGCTCCCTTAACAGAAACATTTAGCCCTATGAGATAAATGCACCCATCATAGAGAAGTTTCTCCAGAAGCTTCTCTCCAGTTTTTACTGGAAGAATTTTCTTCTTTCACCTGAGACTTCTATGTGCTCCCAGATATCCCTTAGCAGTTTCATTTGCTACAAACTGTGCAATGAAAAGAAAGGTGTAACTCTCTTAGATGAATTCACCCATCACAAAGTAGTTTCTCAGAAATCTTCTTTCTAGTTTATATCTGATGATATTTCCTTTTCACCATTGACATCAATGTGCTCCCAAATAACTCTTCTCAGATACCAAAAAAACAGTGATGCTGAACTGCTCAATCAACAAAAAGGTTAAACTCTATGAGATGAATACACACATCACAAAACCGTTTCTCAAAAATCTTCTCTCCAGTTTTTATCTGATGTTATTTCCTTTTTCACCATAGACCTCTAGGAGCTCCCGAACATCCCTTTGCAGATTCCATGAAAACAGTGCAGCCAAACTGCTCAAAGATAACAAAGGTGGAACTCTGCATGATGAATTCATGCATCACAAAGAAATTTCTCAGAAATCTTCTTTCTACTTTTTATCTCAGAATATTTCCTTTTCCACCATTGGCTTCCGTACACTCCCAAATATACCTTCTCAGACATCACAAAAACAGTGATGCCAAACTGCTCTCCCAACAGAAAGCCCTACCTCTATGAGATGAATGTACACATCATAAAGGAGTTATTAGAAACTTTCTCTCCAGTTTCAATCTGAAGATATTTCCTTTTTCAACATTGGCATGTATCCACTCTCAAATATCCCTTTCTGTATTCCAAAAAAACCTGTGTTACCAAACTCCTCACTGAAGAGAAAGACTTAACTCTGTGAGATGAATTCACCCATTAAAAGTAGTCTCTCAGAAAGCTTCTTTCTAGTTTTTATCTGAGAGTATTTCCTTTTTCACCATAGCCTTCTCTGTGCTCCAAATATCACTTTGTAGATTCCACAAAAACAGGGTAATCAAACTGCTCATGAAAAGAATGATTTACCTCTGGGAGATGAATTCACCCATCACAAAAATGTCTCAGAAAAACCCTTTCCAGTTTTTATCTGTGCATATTTACTTTTCCACCCTCAGCTTCAATGGGCTACCAAATATCCCTTCTCAGACACCAGAAAAAAGAGCAAGACCATACTGCTGCATCAGCAAAATGGTTTATCTCCATGAGATGAATACAAACATCACAAAACAGTTTCTCAAAAACCTTCTCTCAAGTTTTTAACTGAAGATATGTTCTTTTTCAACATAGGCCTCTATGAGCTCCCGAAAATTCCTTTGCAGATTCCCTAAAAGCAGTGCTACCAAACTGCTCAATGAAAAGAAAGGTGTAACTCTTTGAGACGAATTCACTGATCACAAAGCAGATTCTCAGAAAGCTTCTTTCTAGTTTTTATCTGAGGATATTTCGTTTTTCACTAGACCTCAATGTGCTCCGGAATATCCCATTACAGATTACATGCCAACAGTGTTAGCAAACTGCTCCATGAAAAGAAAGGTGTAACTCTGTGAGATGAATTCACACATCACAAAGACCTTCCTCAGAAAGCTTCTTTCTACTTTTTATCTGAGGATATTTCTTTGTCATCATAAGTTTCAATGCAATCCAAAATATCCCTTCTCAGATTCCCCCAAAACACGGCTAACAAACTGTTCCATGAAAATTATCTTGTAACTCTTTGAGATGAATTAACACATCATAAAGCACTGTCTCAGAAAGCTTCTTTTTAGTGTTTATATGAGGATATTTCCTTTGCCACTCTAAGCTTCAGTGTGCTCCGTAATATCCCATTGCAGATTCCAATAAAGCAGTGTTAGCAAACTGCTCAATGAAAAGTACAGTGTAACTCTGTGAGATGAATTCACACATAACAAAGCAGTTTGTCAAAAAGCTTCTTTTTTTGTTTTTATCTGAAGGTATTTCCTTTGTCACCATAGGCTTCAATGCGCTTCCAAATATCCTATTGCAGATCCCACGAAAACAGTGTTATCAAACTGCTCACTGAAAACACCAGTGTACCTCTGTGAGATGAATTCATGCATCCAAAAGTAGTTTCTCAGAAAGCTTCTTTCTAGTTTAAATATGATAATATTTCCTTTTTCACCATAGGTTTCAATGTGCTTTCAAATAACTCCTCTCAGATACCACAAAAATAGTGATGCCAAACTTCTCAATCAACAAAAACGTTAAACTCTGAGATAAATATACACATCACAAAACAGTATCTCAAAAAGCTTCTCCAAAGTTTTAATCTGAAGTTATTTCTGTTGTCACCATAGGCCTCTAGGAGCTCCAGAATATCCCTTTGCAAATTCCTAGGAACAGTGCTATCAAACTGCTGAAAGAAAACAAAGGTGTAACTGTGTCTGATGAATTCACCCATCACAACAAATTTCTCTGAAAGCCCCTTTCTAATTTTTATCTGTGCATATTTTCTTTTCACTATCAGCCTCAATACACTCCCAAATATTCCTTCTCAGACACCACAAATACAGTGATGCCAAACTGCTCAATCAGCAAAATGGTATATCTCTATGAGGTGAATACACATATCATGCAACAGTTATTCAAAAATCTTCTCTTCAGTTTTTATCTGAAGTTATTTCCTTTTTCACCACAGGCCTCTGTGAGCTCCCAAAAATCCCTTTGCAGATTCCCCAAAAACAGTGCTACCAAACTGCTCAATGAAATGAAAGGTGGAACTCTGTGAGATGAATTCACCCATAATAAAGCAGGTTCTCAGAAAGCTTCCTTCTAATGTTTATTTGAGGATATTTCCTTTGTCACTGTAAGCTTCAATGCACTCCAAAATATCAGATTGCAGATTCCAAGAAAACAGTGTAAGCAAATTCCTCAATGAAAAGAACAGTGTAACTCTGTGAGTTGAATTCACACATCACAAAGCAGTTTCTCAGAAAGTTTCTTTCTGATTTTAATATGAGGATACTTTCTTTTTCACCATAGCCCTCAACATGCTCCCAAATATCTCTTTGCAGAATCCACAGAAACAGTGTTATCAAACTGATCAATGGTAAGAGCAGTGTATCTCTGCGAGATGAATTTACACATCCAAATGTTGTTTCTCAGAAAGCTTCTTTGTAGTTTTTATCTGAGGATATTTTCTTTTTCACCATATTTCTCAATGCACTCCAGAATATCCCATCGCAAATTCCACGAAAAAAGTGTTAGCAACTTCTCAATTAAAAGAACAGTGTAACTCTGTGAGATGAACTCACATAT
>NW_022325379.1:0-14864 GCF_002776525.5 Piliocolobus tephrosceles | reverse complement strand
ATATGTGAGTTCATCTCACAGAGTTACACTGTTCTTTTAATTGAGAAGTTGCTAACACTTTTTTCGTGGAATTTGCGATGGGATATTCTGGAGTGCATTGAGAAATATGGTGAAAAAGAAAATATCCTCAGATAAAAACTACAAAGAAGCTTTCTGAGAAACAACATTTGGATGTGTAAATTCATCTCGCAGAGATACACTGCTCTTACCATTGATCAGTTTGATAACACTGTTTCTGTGGATTCTGCAAAGAGATATTTGGGAGCATGTTGAGGGCTATGGTGAAAAAGAAAGTATCCTCATATTAAAATCAGAAAGAAACTTTCTGAGAAACTGCTTTGTGATGTGTGAATTCAACTCACAGAGTTACACTGTTCTTTTCATTGAGGAATTTGCTTACACTGTTTTCTTGGAATCTGCTATCTGATATTTTGGAGTGCATTGAAGCTTACAGTGACAAAGGAAATATCCTCAAATAAACATTAGAAGGAAGCTTTCTGAGAACCTGCTTTATTATGGGTGAATTCATCTCACAGAGTTCCACCTTTCATTTCATTGAGCAGTTTGGTAGCACTGTTTTTGGGGAATCTGCAAAGGGATTTTTGGGAGCTCACAGAGGCCTGTGGTGAAAAAGGAAATAACTTCAGATAAAAACTGAAGAGAAGATTTTTGAATAACTGTTGCATGATATGTGTATTCACCTCATAGAGATATACCATTTTGCTGATTGAGCAGTTTGGCATCACTGTATTTGTGGTGTCTGAGAAGGAATATTTGGGAGTGTATTGAGGCTGATAGTGAAAAGAAAATATGCACAGATAAAAATTAGAAAGGGGCTTTCAGAGAAATTTGTTGTGATGGGTGAATTCATCAGACACAGTTACACCTTTGTTTTCTTTCAGCAGTTTGATAGCACTGTTCCTAGGAATTTGCAAAGGGATATTCTGGAGCTCCTAGAGGCCTATGGTGACAACAGAAATAACTTCAGATTAAAACTTTGGAGAAGCTTTTTGAGATACTGTTTTGTGATGTGTATATTTATCTCAGAGTTTAACGTTTTTGTTGATTGAGAAGTTTGGCATCACTATTTTTGTGGTATCTGAGAGGAGTTATTTGAAAGCACATTGAAACCTATGGTGAAAAAGGAAATATTATCATATTTAAACTAGAAAGAAGCTTTCTGAGAAACTACTTTTGGATGCATGAATTCATCTCACAGAGGTACACTGGTGTTTTCAGTGAGCAGTTTGATAACACTGTTTTCGTGGGATCTGCAATAGGATATTTGGAAGCGCATTGAAGCCTATGGTGACAAAGGAAATACCTTCAGATAAAAACAAAAAAAGAAGCTTTTTGACAAACTGCTTTGTTATGTGTGAATTCATCTCACAGAGTTACACTGTACTTTTCATTGAGCAGTTTGCTAACACTGCTTTATTGGAATCTGCAATGGGATATTACGGAGCACACTGAAGCTTAGAGTGGCAAAGGAAATATCCTCATATAAACACTAAAAAGAAGCTTTCTGAGACAGTGCTTTATGATGTGTTAATTCATCTCAAAGAGTTACAAGATAATTTTCATGGAACAGTTTGTTAGCCGTGTTTTGGGGGAATCTGAGAAGGGATATTTTGGATTGCATTGAAACTTATGATGACAAAGAAATATCCTCAGATAAAAAGTAGAAAGAAGCTTTCTGAGGAAGGTCTTTGTGATGTGTGAATTCATCTCACAGAGTTACACCTTTCTTTTCATGGAGCAGTTTGCTAACACTGTTGGCATGTAATCTGTAATGGGATATTCCGGAGCACATTGAGGTCTAGTGAAAAACGAAATATCCTCAGATAAAAACTAGAAAGAAGCTTTCTGAGAATCTGCTTTGTGATCAGTGAATTCGTCTCAAAGAGTTACACCTTTCTTTTCATTGAGCAGTTTGGTAGCACTGCTTTTAGGGAATCTGCAAAGGAATTTTCGGGAGCTCATAGAGGCCTATGTTGAAAAAGAACATATCTTCAGTTAAAAACTTGAGAGAAGGTTTTTGAGAAACTGTTTTGTGATGTTTGTATTCATCTCATGGAGATAAACCATTTTGCTGATGCAGCAGTATGGTCTTGCTCTTTTTTCTGGTGTCTGAGAAGGGATATTTGGTAGCCCATTGAAGCTGAGGGTGGAAAAGTAAATATGCACAGATAAAAACTGGAAAGGGTTTTTCTGAGACATTTTTGTGATGGGTGAATTCATCTCCCAGAGGTAAATCATTCTTTTCATGAGCAGTTTGATTACCCTGTTTTTGTGGAATCTACAAAGTGATATTTGGAGCACAGAGAAGGCTATGGTGAAAAAGGAAATACTCTCAGATAAAAACTAGAAAGAAGCTTTCTGAGAGACTACTTTTAATGGGTGAATTCATCTCACAGAGTTAAGTCTTTCTCTTCAGTGAGGAGTTTGGTAACACAGGTTTTTTTGGAATACAGAAAGGGATATTTGAGAGTGGATACATGCCAATGTTGAAAAAGGAAATATCTTCAGATTGAAACTGGAGAGAAAGTTTCTAATAACTCCTTTATGATGTGTACATTCATCTCATAGAGGTAGGGCTTTCTGTTGGGAGAGCAGTTTGGCATCACTGTTTTTGTGATGTCTGAGAAGGTATATTTGGGAGTGTACGGAAGCCAATGGTGGAAAAGGAAATATTCTGAGATAAAAAGTAGAAAGAAGATTTCTGAGAAATTTCTTTGTGATGCATGAATTCATCATGCAGAGTTCCACCTTTGTTATCTTTGAGCAGTTTGGCTGCACTGTTTTCATGGAATCTGCAAAGGGATGTTCGGGAGCTCCTAGAGGTCTATGGTGAAAAAGGAAATAACATCAGATAAAAACTGGAGAGAAGATTTTTGAGAAACGGTTTTGTGATGTGTGTATTCATCTCATAGAGTTTAACCTTTTTGTTGATTGAGCAGTTCAGCATCACTGTTTTTTTGGTATCTGAGAAGAGTTATTTGGGAGCACATTGATGTCAATGGTGAAAAGGAAATATCATCAGATATAAACTAGAAAGAAGATTTCTGAGAAACTACTTTGTGATGGGTGAATTCATCTAAGAGAGTTACACCTTTCTTTTCATTGCACAGTTTGTAGCAAATGAAACTGCTAAGGGATATCTGGGAGCACATAGAAGTCTCAGGTGAAAGAAGAAAATTCTTCCAGTAAAAACTGGAGAGAAGCTTCTGGAGAAACTTCTCTATGATGGGTGCATTTATCTCATAGGGCTAAATGTTTCTGTTAAGGGAGCACTTTGGCATCACTGTTTTTGTGATGTCACAGAAGGGATATTTGGGATTGCATTGAAGCCTACGGCGGAAAAGGAAATATCCTCAGATAAAAACTAGAAAGAAGCTTTCTGAGAAACTACTTTTGGATGGGTGAATTGATCTCAAAGAGTTACACTGGTATTTTCATTGAGCAGTTTGATGACCCTGTTGATGTGGAATCTGCAATAGGATATTTGGGAGTGCATTGAAGCCTATGGTGACAAAGGAAATATCCTCAGACAAAAACCAAAAAGAATATTTCTGAAAAACTTCTTTGTAATGTGCGAATTCATCTCACACACTTACAACTTTGTTTTCATTGAGCAGTTTGCTAACACTCTTTTCTTGGAATCTGCAAAGGGATATTCACGCATTCATTGAGGCCTATGGAGAAAAAGGAAATAACCTCAGACAAAAACTAGAAAGAAGATTTCTGAGAAACTACTTTGTGATTTGTGAATTCATCACACAGAGATACACGATTCCTTTTATGGAGCAGTTTGGTAGCACTGTTTTTGGGGAATCTGAGAAGGGATCTTTTGGATCTCATTGAAGCCTATTCTGACAAAGAAAATATCATTCAATAAAAACTAGAAAGAAGCTGTCTGAGAAACTGCTTTGTGATGTGTGAATTCATCTCATATAGTTACACCTTTCCTTTCATGCAGCCGTTTGCTAACACTGTTTTCGTGGAATCCGCAAAAGGATATTTGGGAGCACTTTGAGACCTATGATGAAAAAAGAAATATCCTCAGATTAAAACTAGAAAGAAGCTTTCTGAGAAACTGCTTTGTGATGTGTGAATTAACCTCACAGAGGTACACTGTTCTTTTCACTGACCAGTTAACTAACACTGTTTTCTTGGAATCTGCAATGGGATATTTTGGAGCACATTCAAGTTTAGGGTGACAAAGAAAATATCCTCAGACAAAAATCAGAAAGAAGCATTCTGAAAAACTACTTTGTGATTTGTTAATTCAGCTCACAGAGTTACACGATTCTTTACATAGAGCAGTTTGGTAGCACTGTTTTTATGGAATTTACCAAGGGATATCCAGGAGCTCCTAGAGGCCTACAGTGAAAAAGGAAATAACTTCAGATAAAAAACAGGAGAGAAGCTTTCTGCGAAATGGCTTTTGATGTGTTTATCCATCTCATAGAGTTTAACCTTTTTGTTGATTGAGCAGTTTGGCATCACTGTTTTGTGGTATCTGAGAGGATATATTTGGGAGCACATTGAAGCCTATTGTGAAAAAGGAAATATCCTCAGATGTAAACTAGAAAGAAGCTTTCTGAGAAACTTCTTTGGGATGGATGAATTCATCTCAGAGTTACAACTTTCTTTTCATTAGGAGTTTGGTAGCACTGTTTCTGTGGAATCTGCAGAGGGATATTTGGGAGCACATAGAGGCATAAGGTGAAAAAAGAAAATTCTTCATATAAAAACTGGAGGTAAGCTTTCTCAGAAACTCCTTTATGATGTCTGTATTCGTCTCATAGACCTAAACATTTCTGCTGAGCTAAACGTTTCACTTTGGCTTCACTTATTTTGTGGTGTCTGAGAAGGGATATTTGGGAGCCCATTGAAGCCTATGGTGGAAAAGGAAATATCCTCAGATAAACAAATAGAAAGATGCTTCCTGAGAAACTGCTTTGTGATTGGTCAATTTATCTCACAGAGTTACATCATTCTTTTCATGGAGAAGTTTGTTAGCACTGTTTTTGTGGAATCTGCAGAGGGATATTTGGAAGCGCATGGAATCCTAGGTGAAAAAAGAAAATTTTTCAGGTAAAGACTAGAGAGAAGTTTTCCAAGAAACTCGTTGTGATGTGTGCATTCATCTCATAGAGCTAAATGTTTCTGGTGAGGGAGTGCTTTGGCATCACTGTTTTTGTGGTATCTGAGAAGGGATATTGGGAAGCGCATTGAAGCCTACGGTGGGAAAGGAAATATCCTCATATAAAAACTAGGAAGAAGCTATCTGAAAAAATGCCTTGTGATGAGTTAATTCATCTCACAGAGTTACATGATTCTTTTTATGGAGCAGATTGGTATCACTGTTTTTGGGAAATGTGAGAAGGGATATTTTTAATTGCATTGAAGCCTATAGTGACAAACGAAATATCCTCAGATAAAAACTGGAAAGAAGTTTTCTGAGAAGGTTCTCTGTGATGTGTGAATTCATCTCACAGAGTTACACCTTTCCTTTCATGGAGCAGTTTGCAAACACTGTTTTAGTAGAATCTGCAAAGGGATATTTGGGAGCTCATTGAGGCCTAGAGTGAAAAAGTAATACCCTCAGATAAAAACCAAAAAGAAGCTTTCTGAGAGACTGCTTTGTGATGTGTGAATTCATCTCACAGAGATACACCGTTTTTCTCATTGATGAGTTTCCTAACACCATTTCCTTGGAATCTGCAATGCGATATTTTGGAGTGCATTGAAGATTAGGGTGACAACGGAAATATCCTAAGACAAAAACTAGAAAGAAGCTTTCTCACCAACTGCTTTTGATTTGTGAATTCATCTCACAAAGTTACACAATTCTTTTCATGGAGCAGTTTGAGAGCACTGTTTTTATGGAATCTGCAAAGGGGTATTAGGGAGCTTCTAGAGGCCTATAATGAAAAGGAAATAGCTTGAAATAAAAATTGCAAAGAAGCTTTTTGTGAAACTGCTTTCTGATGTGTGTATTCATATCATAGAGTTTAACCTTTTTGTTGACTGAACAGTTCAGCATCACTGTTTTTATGGTATCTGAGAGGAGACATTTGGGAGCACATTGAAGCCTATGGGGAAAAAGGAAATATCGTCAGATTTAAACTAGAAGGAAGCTTTCTGAGAAACTACTGTGTGATGGGTGAATTAAACTCACAGAGTTTCAATTTTTTTTTTCATTGAGCAGTTTGGTAACACGATTTTTGTGGAATCTCTAAAGGGATATTCGGGAGCACATAGAGTCCAACGATGAAAAAGGAAATATATTCAGTTAAAAACGGGAGAGAAGCTTTCTGAGAAATTCCTTTGTGATGTGTGCATTCATCTCATAGAGATAACCATTTCTGTTGAGGGAGCACTTTGGCACCACTGTTTGGGTGGTGTCTGAGAAGGGATATTTGGGAGGGCATTGAAGCCTAAAGTGGAAAAAGAAGTATCCTCAGATAAAAACTAGAAAGAAGCTTCCCGAGAAACTGCTTTGTGATGGGTCAATTTTTCTCACAGAGTTACATCATTCTTTTCATGGTGCAGTTTGTTAGCACTGTTTTTGTGGAATCTGCAGAGGGATATTTGGGAGTGCATAGAGGCCTAAGGTGAAAAAAATATTTCTTCAGGTAACAACTGGAGAGAAGCTTTTGGAGAAACTCCTTTGTGATATTTGCATTCATTTCATAGAGGTAGCATTTCTGTTGAGGAAGCACTTTGACATCAAGGTCTTTGTGGTGCCTGAGATGGGATGTTTCAGAGTGCATTGAAGCCAATGATGGAAAAGGAAATATTCTCATATAAAAACTAGAAAGAACCTTTCTTCGAAACTGCTTTGTGATGTGTTAATTTATGTCACAGAATTACACACTTCTCTTCATGGAGTAATTTGGTAACACTGTTTTCGTGGAATCTGCAAAGGGATATTTGGGAACGCATTGAGGCCTATCACATAAAAGGAAATATCCTCATATAAGAGCTAGAAAGAAGCTTTCTGAGAAACTGCTTTGTGCTGTGTGAATTCACTTCACAGAGTTAAACTGCGCTTTTCATGGAGTAGTTTTCTAACAATGTTTTCCTGGAATCTGCAGTAGGATATTCTAGAATGCATTGAAGCCTGTGGTGACAAAGGAAATATTCTCAGGTAGAAACCAAAAAGAGGCTTTCTGAGAAACTGCTTTGTGATGTGTGAATTCATCTCACAGAGTTACACCGTTCTTTTCATTGAACAGTTTGCTAACACTGCTTTCTTGGAATCTGCAATAGGATATTTTAGAGCACATTGAAGCCTATAGTGACAAAGGAAATATCCTCAGATAAAAATTAGACAGAAGCTTTCTGAGAAAGTTCCTTTGATTTGTGAATTTATCTCACAGAATTTGACCTTTCTTTTTCATGCAGCAGTTTGCTAACACCATTTTTGTGGAATCTGCAAAGGGATATTTGGGAGTGCATTGAGGCCTATGTTGAAAAGGGAAATAATCTCAGGTATTAACTCGAAAGTAGGTTTCTGAGAAACTGCTTTGTAATGTGTGAATTCATACCACAGAGTTACACTGTTCTTTTCATTGAGCAGTTTGCCAGCACTCTTTTTTGGAATCTGCAATGGGATATTTCTGAGCGAATTGAAGCTTATGGTGACAAAGGAAATACCTTCATATAAAAACCTGAAAGAAGCATTCTTAGAAACCACTTTGTGATATGTTAATTCATCTCACAGAGTTACACTGTTCATTTCATTGAGTAGTTTGCTAACACAGTTTTCTTGCTATCTGCAATGTGATATTTCAGAGGGCCTTGAAGTTTATGGTGACAAAGGAATTATCCTTAGACAAAAACTAGAAAGAAGCTTTCTGAGAAAGTTATTTGTCATGTGTGAATTCATCTCACAGAGTTATGCATTTTTTTTTCATGGAGCAGTTTGCTAACACCATTTTCGTGGAATCTGCAAAGGGATATTTAGTAGCACAGTGAGGCCTATTGTGAAAAAGCCAATATCCTCAGATAATAACTAGAAAGAACGTTACTGAGAAACTGCTTTGTGATGTGTGAATTCATATCACAGAGTTAAAATGTTCCTTTCATTGTGAAGTTTGCTAATACTGTTTTCTTGGAGTCTGCAAAGGGATATTTTGCAGCACGTTGAATCTTATGGTGACAAAGGAATCATCCTCAGACAAAAACTACAGAGGAACTTTCTGAGAAACTGCTTTGTGATTCATGAATTCACCTCACAGAGTTACATGACTCTTCTCATGGAACAATTTGGTAGCACCATTTTTGGGAAATCTGAGAAGGGTTATTTTGGACTAGGTTGAAGCCTATGGTAACAAAGGGAGTATCATCAAACAAAAACTAGAAACAAGCTTTCTGAGAAACTGCTTTGTGATGTGTAAATTAATCTCACAGAGTTACACCTTTCTTTTCATGGAGCAGTTTGTTGGAACTGTTTTTGGAGAATCTGAGAAGTGAAGAGTTTTATCGTTTTGAAACCTCTGGTGAAAAAGGAAATATCCTCAGATAAAAATTAGAAACAAGATTTTTCAGAAACAGCTTTTTGATGTGTGTATTCATCTCACAGAGTTACATGATTCTTTTCTTGGAGCAGTTTGCTAACACTGTTTTCATGGAATCAGCAATAGGATATTTGGGATTGCGTTGAAGCCTATGGTGACAAAGCATATATCCTCAGACAAAATCTAGAAGGAATCTTTCTGAGAACCTGCTTTGTGATTTGTGAATTCATGTCACAGGGTTACGATTCTTTCATTGTAACTGTTCATAACACTGTTTTTGGGGAATCCCAGAAGTGTTAATTTTCATCAAATTGAAGCCTATGGTGACAAATTAAATATCCTCAGATAAAAACAAGAAAGAAGATTTCTGAGAAAGTTCTTTTTGATATGTGAGTTCATCTCACAGAGTTACACCTTTCTTTTCATGGAGCACACTGGTAACACTGTTTTCATGGAATCTGCAAAGGAATATTTTTGAGTCCTTTGAGGCCTATGGTGAAAAAGGAAATATCTTCAGATAAAAACTAGAAATATCCTTTCTTAGAAACTACTTTGTGATTTGTGAATTCATCTCACAGAGTTACATGATTCTTTTCATGGAGCTGTGTGGTAGCACTGTTTCCAGGGAATCTGACAAGGGATACTTTGGATCGCATTGAAGCCTATGGTGACTAAGAAAATGTCCTCAGATAAAAAGTAGAAAGAAGCTTTCTGAGAAACTGCTTTATGGTGCATGAATTCATCTCACAAAGTTATGCTGTTGTTTTCTTTGGGAAGTTTGCTAATACTTTTTTCGTGGAATCTGCAATGGAATATTCAAGAGCACATAGAGGAATAGTGTGAAAAAGAAAATATCCTCAGATAAAAAGTAGTAAGAAGCTTACTGAGAAGCAGCTTTGTGATGTGTGAATTTATTTCAGAGAGTTACAAGATTCTTTTCATGGAGCTGCATGGTAACACTGTTTTTGGGTAATCTGCAATAAGATATTTTGGAGCTCATTGAAGCCTATGGTGACAAAGGAAATATCCTCAGACAAAAACCAAACAGAAGCTTTCTGAGAAACTCCTTTCTGATGTGTGAATTCACCTCACAAATTTACACTTTTCTTTTCATTCAGCAGTTTGCTAACATTATTTTTGTGGAATTTTTAAAGGGATATTTGTGAGCACATTGAGGCTGATGGCAAAAAAGGAAATATCCTCAGACAAAAACTAGAAAGAAATTGTCTGAGAAACTGCTTTGTGATTTGTGAATTCATCTCACCGAGTTACACCTTTCTTTTCATTGAGCAGTTTGGTAACACTGTTTTTGTGGAATCTCCAAAGTGATATTCAGGAGCACCTAGAGTCCAATGGTGAAAAAGGAAGTATCTTCAGAAAAAACAGGAGAGAAATTTTCTGAGAAACTCCTTTGTGATGTGAGCATTCATCTAATAGAGCTAAAGGTTTCTGTGGAGGGAGGGCTTTGGCATCACTGTTTTTGTGGTGTCTGAGAAGGGATATTGGGGATCACGAGAAGCCTACTGTGGAAAAGGAAATATCCTCAAATAAAAACTAGAATGAAGCTTTCTGAGGAAGTTGTTTGTGATGTGTGAATTTATCTCACAGAGTTACACTTTACTTTTCATCGAGCAGTTTGCTACCACTGTTTTCGAGGAATCTGCAAAGAAATATTTGGGAGTGCATTGAGGACTATAATGAATAAAGAAACATCCTCAGATAAAAACTAGAAAGAATCATTCTGCAAAACTGGTTGGTGGTGTGTGAATTAATCTCACAGACTTACATTGTTCTTTTCATTCAACATTTTGCTAACACTGTTTTTGTGGAATCTGCAATGGCATATTTTGGAGCACATTAAAGCATATGGTGACAAAGGAAATATCCTCAGATAAAAACTAGAGAGAAATTTTCTGACAAACTGTTTTGTGATGTGTGAATTAATCTCACAGAGGTACACCATTCCTTTCATGGGGCAGTTTGGTAGCACTGTTTTTGGGGAATCTGAAAAGGGATATTTTGGATCACATTGAAGCCTATGGGGATAAAGGAAATATCCTCAGATAAAAAATGGAAAGAAGCTTTCTGAGAAAGTTCCTTGTGATGTGTGAATGCAACTCACAGAGTTACACCTTTCTTTTCATGGAACAGTTGGCAAACACTGTTTTCCTGGAATCTGCAAAGGGACATATTGAGCACTTTTAGGACAATGGTGAAAAACTAGATATCCTCAGATAAAAACAAGAAAGAATCTTTCTGAGAAACTGCTTGGTGATGTGTGAATTCATCACACAGAGTTAAACCTTTCTTTTCATTCAGCAGCTTGCTAACATTATTTTCTTGAAATCCGCAATGAGCTGTTTTGGGATGCCTTGAAGCTTATGGTGAAAAGGGAAGTATCCTCATATTAAAACTAGAAAGAAGTTTTCTGAGAAACCACTTTGTGATGTGTTAATTCATCTCACACAGTTACATGATTCTTTTCATGGTTCCATTTCGTAGCTCTGTTTTTGGGGAATCTAACAAGGCATATTTTGGATCGCATTGAAACCTATGGTGACAAGGGAAATATCCTCAGGTAAAAGCTAGAAAGAAGCTTTCTGAGAATGTCCTTTGTGATGTGTGAATTCATCTCACTTAATTACACCTTTCTTTTCATGGAGTAGCTTGCTAACACTGCTTTCCTGGTATCTGCAAAGGGATACTTGGAGCACCTTGACGCCTATGGTGAAAAGGAAATATCCTTAGAGAAAAACTATAAAGAAGCGTTATGAGAAACTGCTTTGCAATGTGTGAATTCATCTCACAGAGTTCAATCTTTCTTTTCATCGTGCAGTTTGATAGTTCTCTTTTGGGCAATCTGCAAAGGGATTTTCAGGAGCTCATAGAGGAATATGGTGACAAAGGAAATCTCTTCAGATAAAAACTGGAGAGAAGGATTTTGAGAAACTGTTTTGTGATGTGTGCATTCGCCTCTTAGAGATAAATCATTTTGTTCATTGAGCAGTTTTGCATCACGGTTTTTGTGGTGTCTGAGAGGGATATTTGGGAGTGCATTGAGGCTGATGGTGGATTAGTAAATATGCACAGATAAAAACTGGAAAGAAGATTTCCAAGAAACTGTTTTGTGATGGGTGAATTCATCTCACAGAGTTAAATCTTTCTTTTCATTCAGCAGTTTGTTAACACTGTTCTTGTGGAATATGCAAAGGGATATTCGAGAGTGGATAGAAACCAATGTTGAAAAACGAATTATCTTCAAGTAAAAGCTGGAGAGAAAGTTTCCAATAACTCTTTTATGATGTGTGCATTCATCTCATCTAGGTAAAGATTTCTCTTGAGAGAGCAGTTTGACATCACTGTTTTTGTGGTGTCTGAGAAGGGATATTTGGAAGTGCATGATAGCTGATGGTGGAAAAGGAAATATCCTAAGATAAAAACTAGTAAGAAGGTTTTCGAGAAATTTCTTTCTCATGGCTGAATTCATCACACAGAGTTACAGCTTTGTTTTCTTTAAGCAGTTTAGTAGCACTGCAAAGGGATATTCAGAAACTCCTGAAGGCGTACAGCGGAAAAGGAAATAAATTCAAATAAATACTAGAGAAAAGCTTTTGGAGAAACGATTTTGTGATGTCTGTGTTCATCTCAAAGAGTTTAAAATTTTTGTTGTTTGAGCACTTCTGCATCACTGTTTTGGTGGTATCTGAGAGGAGTGATTTTTGAGCACATTGAAGCCTATGGTGAGAAAGGAAATATTCTCAGATTTAAACTAGAATTTTTCTGAGAAACTACTTTGTGATGGGTGAATTCATCTCACAAAGTTACACCTTTCTTTTCATTGGCCAGTTTGGTAACATTGCTTTTGTGGAATCTGCAAAGGGATACTTGGGAGTGCAAAGGGTCCAATGGCGAAAAAGGAAATATATTCAGGTAAAAATTGGAGAAGCTCTCTGAGTAACTCCTCTGTGATGTGTACATTCATCTCACAGAGCTAAATGATTCTCTTGAGGGAGCACTTTGGTGTCACTCTTTTTGTGGTGTCTGAGAAGGAATATTTGGGAGTAAATTGAAGCCTATGGTTTAAAAAGAAATATCTGTATATAAAACTAGAAAGCAGCTTTCTGAGAAACAGCTTTGTGATGCGTGAGTTCATCTCACAGAGTTACACCATTCTTTTCATGGAGCAGTTTGGTAGCACTGTTTTTGGGGAATCTGAGAAGGGATATTTTGGATCTCATTGAAGTCTATGGTGACAAAGGAAATATCCTCAGATCAAAACCAGAAATAAGTTTTCTGAGAGAGTTCGTTATGACTCGTGAACTCATCTCACAGTGTTACACCTTTCTTTTCCTGGAGCAGTTTCCTAACACTGTTTTCCTGGAATCTGCAGTGGGATATTCCAGAGCCCTTTGATGCTTATAGTGAAAAATGAACTTTCCTCAGATAAAAACTAGAAGGAAGCCATCTGAAAAACACCTTTGTAATGTGTGATTTCATCTTACAGAGTTTCACCATTTTTTTCATTGAGCAGTTTGATAACACTGTATTTGTGCAATCTGCAATAGGATATTTCGGAGTGCATTGAAGCCTATGGTGACAAAGGAAATATTCACAGATAAAAGACCAAAAAGAAGCTTTCTCTTAAACTGCTTTGTGATGTGAGAATTCATCTCACAGAGTTACACTGTTCTTTTAATCTAAAAGTTTGCTAACCCTTTTTTCGTTTAATCTGCTATGGAATATTAGGGAGCACATTGATTAAAATGGTGAAAAAGGAAATATCCTCAGATAAAAACTAGAAAGAAGTTTTCTGAGAAATATCTTTGTGATATGTGAATTCAACTCACAGAGTTACACTGTTCTTTTCATGGAATAGATTTTTAGCACTGTTATTGGGGAATCTGAGAAGGGCTATTTTGGGTCACTTTGAAGCCTATGGAGACAAAAGAAATATCTTCAATTAAAAACTAGAAAGAATATTTCTGAGAAACTACTTAATCATATGTGAATTCATCTCACAGAGTTACAATGTTGTTTCCATTGAGCAATTTGATAACACTGTTTTCGTGGAGTCTGCAATAGGATATTTGGGAGTGCATTGAAGCCTATGGTGACAAAGGAAATATCCTCAGACCAAAACCAAAAAGAAGCTTTCTGAGAAACTGCTTTGTGATTTGTGAATTCATCTCTCAGAGTTGCACCTTTCTTTTCATGTAGCAGTTTGCTAACACTTTTTTTTGGAATCTGCAATGGGATATTTGTGAGCGCTTTGAGGCCTATGGTGAAAAAGGCAATATCCTCACATAACAACTAAAAGAAGCTTTCAGAAACTGCTTTCTGATGTGTAAATTCACACATTTTTTGTTTAATCTGAGATGGGATATTTTGGATTGCATTGAAGCGTTTGGTGACTAAGGAAATATACTCAGATAAAAACTGGAAAGAAGTTCTCTGAGAAAGTTCTTTGTGATGTGTGAGTTCATCTCACTGAGTTACACTTTTCTTTTCATAGAGCAATTTGCTAAAACTGCCTTTGTGGTATTTGCAAAGGGATATTTGGGAGTGCATTGAGGCCTACAGTGACAAAAGAAACATCCTCAGACAAAATTAGAAAGAAGCTTTATGAGAAACTGCTTTGTGATTTATGAATTCATCTTACAGAGTTACACCTTTCTTTTCATTGAGCAGTTTGGCATACCTGTTTTTGTGGTGTCTGAGAAGGGATATTTGGGAATGCGTTCAGGCTGATGGTGGAAAAGTAAATATGCTGCACAGATGAAAGCTAGAAAGACGTTTTCTGAGAATTTTCTTTGTGATGAGTGGATTTTTCTCCCAGAGTTAAACTACTCTTTTCATGGAGCAGTTTGTTAACTCTGATTTTGAGGAATCTACAAAGGGATATTCAGAGCACAGAGAAGCCTATGGTGAAAAAGGAAATACCCTCAGATGAAAACTAGAAAGAAGCTTTGTGATGTGCGAGTTCATTTCACAGAATTACACGATTCTTTTCATGGAGCAGTTTGGTAGCACTGTTTTTGGGGAATCTGATAAGTTATATTTAGGATCCCAATGAAGCTTATGGTGATAAAGGAAATATCCTCAGATAAAAAATTGAAAGAAGCTTTCTGAGAAAGTCATTTGTGATGGGTGAAATCATCTCACAGGCTTGCACCTTTCTTTTCATTGAGCAGTTTGTTAACACTGTTTTTGTGGAATCTGTAAAGCAATATTTGGGAGCACATTGAGGACTATAGTGAGAAAGGAAATATCCCCAGATAAAAACTAGAAAGAAATTGTCTGAGAAACTGCTTTGTGATGTGTGAGTTCATCTCA
>NW_022325378.1:0-14526 GCF_002776525.5 Piliocolobus tephrosceles | reverse complement strand
TGAGATGAACTCACACATCACAAAGCAGTTTCTCAGACAATTTCTTTCTAGTTTTTATCTGGGGATATTTCCTTTCTCACTATAGTCCTCAATGTGCTCCCAAATATTGCTTTACAGATTCCACAAAAACAGTGTTAACAAACTGCTCAATGAAAAGAAAGGTGCAAGCCTGTGAGATGATTTCACCCATCACAAATGACTTTCTCAGAAAGCTTCTTTCAATTTTTTATCTGAGGATATTTCCTTTATCACCATAAGCTTCATTGGGATCCTAAATATAACTTATCAGATTCCCCAAAAACAGTGCTACCAAACTGCTCCATGAAAAGAATCGTGTAATTCTGTGAAATGAACTCGCACATCACAAAGCTTCTTTCTAGTTTTCATCTGAGGGTATTTCCTTTTTCACCATAGGCTTCTCTGTGCTCTGAATATCCCTTTGTAGATTCCTCAAAATCAGAGTTAACAAACTGCTCCATGAAAAGAGTAGTTTAACTCTGGGAGAAAAATCCACTCATCACAAAGAAAATTCTCAGAAAACGTCTTTCTAGCTTTCATCTGTGCAGCATATTTACTTTTCCACCATCAGCCTGAATGCATTCC
This sequence comes from Piliocolobus tephrosceles, assembly GCF_002776525.5. Taxonomy (NCBI): domain Eukaryota; kingdom Metazoa; phylum Chordata; class Mammalia; order Primates; family Cercopithecidae; genus Piliocolobus; species Piliocolobus tephrosceles. The sequence continues at coordinate 13,923 of NW_022325378.1, read as the reverse complement.
CAAATATCCCTTCTCAGACACCACAAAAACAGGTATGCCAAACTGCTCAATGAAAAGAAAGGTGTAACTCTGTAAGATGAATTCATAAATCACAAAGCAGTTTCTCATAAAGCTTCTTTCTAATTTTGTCTGAGGATGTTTCTTCTGTCACTGTAGGCCTCAATGCACTCCCAAATATCCCTTTGCAAATACCAGAAAGGCAGTTTTAGCAAATTGCTCTATGAAAAGAAAAGTGTAACTCAGTGAGATGAACTCACACATCACAAAGAACTTTCTCAGAGAACTTCTTTCCAGTTTTTATCTGAGTATATTTCCTTAGTCACCAAACGCTTCAATGCAATCCAAAATATCCCATCTCAGATTAAACAAAAAATGTGTGAATTTACACATCATAAAGCAGTTTCTGAAAGCTTCTTTTAGTTGTTATGTGAGGATATTGCCTTTTTCACCATAGGCCTCAAAGCGCTCACAAATATCCCATTGCAGATTCCAAAAAAAAGTGTTAGCAAACTGCTACATGAAAAGAAAGGTGCAACTCTGAGAGATGAATTCACAAATCACAAAGCAGTTTCTCAGAAAGCTTCTTTTTGGTTTTGGTCTGAGGATATTTCCTTTTTCACCATTTTAATCAATGTGCTCCCTAATATTCCATAGCAGATTAAATGAAAAAAGGGTTAGCAAACTTTTAAATGAAAAGAACAGTGTAACTCTGTGAGATGAATTCTCACATCACAAAGCAGTTGAAGAGAAAGCTTCTTTTTGGTCTTTTATCTGTGAATATTTCCTTTGTCACCATAGGCTTCAATGCACTCTGAAATATCCTATTGCAGATTGCACAAATACAGTGTTATCAAACTGCTCAATGAAAAAATGGTGAGACTCTGTAAGATGAAATCACACATTACAAAGGTGTTTTTCAGATGGCTTCCTTCTAGTTTTTATCTGAGGAAAGTTCATTTTTCACTATAAGCATCAAAGGGCTCTGGAATATCCCACTGCAGATTCCAGGAAAACAGTGTTAGGAAACTGCTCCAGGAAAAGAAAGGTGTAACACTGTGAGATGAGTTCACGAGTCATAAAGAACTCTCTCAGAAAACTTATTTCTGGTTTTGATCTGAGGATATTTCCTTTGTCACCATAGACTTCAATGAGATCCAAAATATCCCTTCTCAGATTCCCCAAAAACAGTGCTACCAAACTGCTCCTTGAAATGAATGGTGTAACTCTGTGAGATGAACTCACACATCACAAAGCTGTTTCTCAGAAACCTTCTTTCTAGTTTTATATACAGATATTTCTTTTTAAACCATAGGCTTCAATTTACTCCCAAATATTCCTTCTCAGACACCACAAAAAGAATGACACCAAAGTGCTCCCTCAAGAGAATCATTTAGCTCTGTGAGATGAATGTACACATCACAGAGGAGTTGCTCAGAGAGCTTCTCCAATTTTTACCTGAATATATTTCCTTTTTCGCCATTGGACCCTTTACACTCCCAAGTATCCCTTTGCAGATTCCACAAAAGCAATGTTACCAAACTGGTCAATGAAAAGAAAGGTGTAACTTTGTGAGATGAATTCACCCATCACAAAGTAGTTTCTCAGAAAAATTCTTTCTAGTTTAAATCTGAGAATGTTTCCTTTCTCACCATAGGCTTCAATGTGCTCAAAAATCACTCCTCTCAGATACCACCAAAACAGTGATGCAGAAGTGCTCAAACAACAAAAATTTTAAACTCTTTGAGATGAACACACACATCACAAAATCGTTTCTCAAAAAGCTTTTCTCTAGTATTTATTTGAATTTATTTCCTTTTCCGCTGTACACCTTCAGGAGTTTCTGAATATCCCTTTGCAGTGCTACTAAACTGCTTAAAGAAAACAAAGCTGTAACTCTGTGTGATGAATTCAGCCATGAGAAAGAAATTTCTCGAAAACCTTCTTACTAGTTTTTATCTTAGGATATTTCCTTTTCCACCATCAGCTATCATGCACTTCCAAATATCCCTTCTCAGACACCACAAAAACAGTGATGTCAAACTGCTCTCTCAAGAGAAATCTTTACCTAGATGAGATGAATGCACACATCATAAAAGAGTTATTGGAAACTTTCTCTCCAGCTTTTACTTGAAGATAATTCGTTTTTCAACATTGGTTTCTATCCACTCTCGAATATCCCTTTGCATATTCCACAAGAACAGTGTTAACAAACTGCTGAATGAAAAGAAAGATTTAACTCTGTGAGATGAATTCACCCATCACAAAACAGTTTCTTGGAAATCTTCTTTCCGGTTTTTATCTGTGCATATTTACTAATCCACCATCAGCCTCAATGCACTCCCAAATATCCCTCTCAGACACCACAAAAACCGTGATGCAAAACTGCTCAATGAACAAAATGATTTATCTCTAAGAGGTGAATGCACACATCACAAAACAGTTTCTCAAAATCCTTCTCTCCAGTTTTTATCTGAAGAGATTTCCTTTGTCACCATATTCCTCTATGAGCTCCTGAAAATCCCTTTGCAGATTGCCCAAAAGAGAACTATCAAACTGCACGATGAAAAGAAAGATGGAACTCTGTGAGATGAATTCACACATTGCAAATCAGTTTCTCATAACGCTTCTTTATAGTTTTTCTCTAAGGATATTTCCTTTTTCACCATAGGCGTCAAGGTGCTCCAAGTATCCCTTTGCAGATACCAGGAAAGCAGTGTTAGCAAGCTACTCCATGAAAAGAAAGGTGTAATTAAGTGAGATGAATTCACACATCACAAAGGACATTCTCAGAAAGCTTCTTTCTAGCTTTTACCTGAGGATATTTCCCTTGTCACCATAGGTTTCAATGCGATCCAAAATATGCCTTGTTAGATTCCCCAAAAACAGAGCTACGAAATGGAACCATGAAAAGAATCATGTAACTGTGTGAGATGAATTAACACATCACAAAGTGGTTTCTCAGAAAACTTCTTTCTAGTTTTAATATGAGGATACTTCCCTTTTCACCATAAGCTTCAAGGCATCCCAAAACAGCTCATTGCGGATTTCAAGAAAATAATGTTAGCAAGCTGCTGAATGAAAAGAAAGGTTTAACTCTGTGTGATGAATTCACACATCACCAAGCAGTTTCTCAGAAAGATTCTTTCTTGTTTTTATCTGAGGATATCTAGTTTTTCACCATTGGCCTAAAAGTGCTCAATATGTCCCTTTGCAGATTCCACGAAAACAGTGTTTGCCAACTGTTCCATGAACAGAAAGGTGTAACTCTGTGAGTTGCATTCACACATCACAAGGAACTTTCTCAGAAAGCTTCTTTCCATTTTTTATCTGAGGATATTTCCTTTATCCCCATAGGCTTCAATGTGATCCAAAATATCCCTTTTCAGATTCCCCAAAAACAGTGCTACCAAACTGCTCCATGAAAGGAATGGTGTACCTCTGTGAGATTAATTCACACATCACAAAACAGTTTGTCAGAAAATTTCTCTCTAGTTTTTATCTGAGGATATTTCCTTTGTCACCATATGCTTTAATGTGCTCCAAAATATGCCATTGCAGATTCCACAAAAACAGTGTTAGCAAAATGTTGAATGAAAAGAACAATGTAAGTCTGTGAAATTAATTCACACACCACCAACCAGTTTTGCAGAATGATTCTTTCTAGTTTTTATCTGAGGATGTTTCTTTATTCACTATAGTCCTCAATGCACTCCCAAATATTTCTTTGCAGATTCCTCGAAAATAGTGGTAGCAAACTGCTCGATGAAAAGTAAAGTGTAACTCTGTGAGATAAATTCACACATCACAAACAACTTCCTCAGAAAGCTTCATTCTAGTTTTTATTTGAGGATATTTCCTTTTCCACAGTAGGCTTCTCGTGATCCCCAATATCCCTTCTCAGACACCACAAAAACAGTGATGCCAAAGCGCTCCCTCAACTGAAACCTTTAGCTCTATTAGATGAATGCTCACATCACAGAGGAGTTTCTCAGAAAGTTTCTCTCCTGTTTTTTCTGAAGATACTTCCTTTTTCACCATTGGACTCTAAGTGCTCCTGAATATCACTTTGCAGATTCCACGAAAACAGTGTTACCAAACTGCTCAATGAAAAGAAAGGTGTAACTCGGTGAGATGAATTCACAAATCACAAAGCAATTTCTCACACAATTTCTTTGTAGTTTTTGTTTGAGGATATTTCCTTTTTTGCCATCAGCCTCAATGTGCTCACAAATATCCCTTTAAAAATTCCACAAAAATAATGTTAGCAAACTGCTGAATGAAAAGAAAAGTGTAAATTTGTGAGGTGAATTCACACATCACAAAGGAGTTTGTCAGAAAGCTTCTGTTTGGTTTTTGTCTGAGGATATTTCCTTTGTCACCATAGGCTTCAATGAGCTCCAAAATATCTTATTGCAGATTACCCAAAAACAGTGTTACCATGCAGCTCCATGAAAAGAATCTTGTAACTCTCTGAAATAAATTCACACATCACAAAGCTGCTTCTCAGTAAGCTTCTTACTACTTTTTATCTGAGGATATTTTCTTTTTCACACTATTCCTCTATGTGCTCTTGAATATTCCATTGCAGATTCCACGAAAAAAGTATTAGCAAACTTCCCAAAGAAAACAACAGCATAACTTTGTGAGATGAATTCATGCACCATAAATCAGTTTCTCAGAAAGCTTCTTTCTACTTTTTATCTGAGGACATTTTCTTAGTCACCATAGGCTTCAATGCGATCCAAAGTATCCCTTGTCAGATTCCCTGGAAACAGTGCTACCACACAGCTCCATGAAAAGAATCATGTAACTCTGTGAGATGAATTCACAAATCACAAAGTAGTTTCTAAGAAAGGATATTTCTAGTTTTTATCTGAAGATATTTCCTTTTTCACCATAGGCCTCAAAGGACTCAAAAATATTCCTTTGCAGATTCCATGAAAACAGTGTTACCAGTGTGCTCCATGAAAAGAAAGGTGTAACTCTGTGAGATGAACTCACATATCAAAAAGAACTTTCTCAGAAATCTTCTTTCTTGTTTTTATCTGAGGATATTTCTTTTGTCACCATAGGCTTCAATTTGATGAAAATTAACACTTCTGGGATTCCCCAAAAACAGTGTTACGAACAGTTACAATGAAAGAATCGTAACCCTGTGACATGAATTCACAAATCATAAAGCAGGTTCTCAGAAAGATTATTTCTAGATTTTGTCTGAGGATATATGCTTTGTCACCATAGGCTTCAATGCAATCCCAAATATCCTATTGCTGATTCCATGAAAACAGTGTTAGCAAACTGCTCCAAGAAAAGAATCATGTAACTCTGTGAGATGAATACACACATCAAAAAGCTGTTTCTCAAAAAGCTTGTTTCTAATTTTTATCTGAGGATATTTCCTTTTTCACCAGAGGTTTCAAAACGATAAAACTCTTCACTTCTCAGATTCTCCAAAAACAGTTCCAACAAACTGCTCCATGAAAAGAAAGGTGTAACTCTGTGAGATTAATTTACACATCACAAAGCAGTTTCTCAGAAAGCTTGTTTCTAGTTTTTGTTTGATGATACTCCCTTTGTTACCATAGGCTTCAACCTAGTCCAAAATAACCCTTCTCAGATTTCCCAAAAATGGTGCTACCAGATTGTTCCATGAGAAGAGTCATGTAACTCTGTGAGGTGAATTCATGAATCACAAAGCAGTTTCTCAGAAAGTTCCTCTGTAGTTTTTGTCTGAGGATGATTCCTTTGTCACCATAAGATTCAACGTGCTGCAAAATATCCCTTTGCAGACTCCAAGAAAACAGTATTAGCAAACTTCACAATGAAAGGAACATTTTAACTCTGTGATATGAATTCACACATCACAAAGCAGTTTCTCAGTAACGTTCTTTCTAGTTATTATCTGAGGATATTGGCTTTTTCACAATAGGCCTCACTGTGCTACTAAATATCCCTTTGCAGATTCCACGAAAATGGTGTTAGCAAACTGCTCCATGAAAAAAAAATGCATAACTCTGTGAGATGAATTCACACATGACAAATAACTTTCTCAGAAAGCTTCTTTCTAGTTTTTGTCTAAGGATAATTCCTTTGTCACCATAAACTTCAAGGCCGTCTGAAATATCACATTGCAGATTCCAAGAAAACTGTGTTAGCAAACTACTCAATGAAATGAACAGTGTAACTCTGTGAGATGAATTAACATATCACAAAGTGGTTTCTAAGAATGCTTCTTTCAGGTTTTTATATGAAGGTATTTCCTTTGTCACCATAAGCTTCAATTCGCTCAGAAATATCCCATTGCAGATTCCAAAAAAGAGTTCTGGCAAACTGCTCAATGAAAAGAACAGTGTAACTCTGTGGTATGAATTCACACATTACAAAGCAGTTTCTCAGAAACCTACTTTCGAGTTAATACCTGAGATTATTTCCCTTTTCAACAAAGGCCTCAATGCACTCCCAAATATCCCTTTGCAGATTCCACAAAAATGGTGTTAGCAAACTGCTGCATGAAAAAGAAAGGTCAAATTCTGTGAGACAAATTCACAAATCAAAGGAACTTTCTCAGAAAGCTTCTGTCTAATTTTTATCTGAGGATATTTCCTTTGTCACTATAGGCTTCAATGTGCTCTAAAATATCCTATTGCAGATTCCAAGAAAGCAGTGTTAGCAAACTGTTCAATGAAAAGAACGGTGTAACTCTGTGAGATGAATTCACACATCACAAAGCAGTTTCTCAGAAAGCCTCTTTTTGGTTTCTACCTGAGAATATTTCCTTTGTCACCACAGGCTTCAATGCATTCTAAAATATCCTACTGCAGATTTCAGGAAAACATTGTTAGAAAACTACTCCATGAAAAGCGCAGTTTAACTCTGTGAAATGAATTCACACAGCACAAAGCAGTTTCTCAGAAAGCTTCTTTCTAGCTCTTATATGAGGATATTTCCTTTTATGTGATAGGCCTCAATGCGTTCCCAAATATCCCTTTGCAGATTCCACGAAAACAGTGTTACCAAACTGCTCCATGAAGAGAAGTGTGTAATTCTGTGACATAAATTAACACATCACAAAGCAGTTTCGAAGAAAGGTTCTTTCTAATTTTTATATGAGAATATTTCCTTTTCCATCATTGCCTTCAATGCACTCCGAAACATCCCATCTCAGGCACCACAAAGACCTTGATGTCAAAGTGCTTCCTCAACAGAAATGCTACCTCTATGAGATGAATGCAAATATCACAAAGGAGTTTCTCCAAAAGCTTCTCTCCAGTTGTTACCTGAAGAAATTTTTTTTTCACCTTAGGCCTCTATGCACTCCCAAATATCCCTCTGCAGATTCCACAAAAACAGTGCTAACAAACTGCACCATGAAAAGAATGATGTAACTCTGTGAGAAAAATTGACCCATCACAAAGCAGTTTCTCAGGAAGCTTCTTTCTAGTTTTTATCTGAGGATACTTCTTTTTCCACTTTAGGCTTCAATGCCCTCCCAAATATCCCTTCTCAGACACCACCCAAACAGTGGTGCCAAAGTGCTCCCTCAACAGAAATGGTTATCTCTATGAGATGAATGCACACATTACAAAGGAATTTCTCAGAAAGCTTCTCTCCCGTTTTTAACTGAATATATTTCCTTTTTCATCGTTGGACTCTATGCACTCCCGAATATCCCTTTAGAGATTCCACAAAAATCGTGTTACCAAACTGCTCAATGAAAAAAAAATTGAAACTCTGTGAGTTGAATTCACCCATCACACAGTAGTTTCTCAGAAAGCTTCCTTCTAGTTTAAATCTGACGATATTTCCTTTTTCCCCATAGGCTTCAATGTGCTCCCAAATGTCTCCTCTCAGATACCATAAAAACAGTGATGCCGAACTGTTCAGTCAACAAAAAGGTTAAACTCTATGATATGAATACACACATCAGAAAGCAGTTTCACAAAAAGCTTCTTTGCAATTTTTATTTCAAGCTATTTCCTTTTCATTATAGGCCTCTAGAAGCTCCCAAATACCCCTTTGCAGATTCTATAAAAACAGTGCTCTCAAACTGCTCCATGAAAAGAATCGTGTAACTTTGTGAGATTAATTCACAAATCAAAAGCAGTTGGTGAGAAAGCTTCTTTCTAGTTTTTGTCTTAGGATATTTCCGTTGTCACCCTAATCTTCAATGCACTTCAAAATATCCCATTGCAGATTCCAAGGAAATGGTGTTAGGAAACTCATCAATGAGAAAAACAGTGTATCTCTGTGAGATGAATTCACACATCACAAAGCAGTCTCTCAGAAAGCTTCTTTTTGGTTTTTATCTGAGGGTATTACTTTTTCACTCTAGGCCTCAATGAGCTCCCAAATATCCCTTTGCAGATTCTACGAAAACAGTGTTTGCAAACAGCTCCATGAAAGGAAAGGTGTAACTCTGTGAGATGAATTCACACATCACAGAGAACCTTCTCAGAAAACTTCTTTCCAGTTTTTATCTGAGGATATTTCGTTTGTCACTATAGGCTTCAGTGCAATTAAAAATATCCCTTCTCACATTTCCCAAAAACAGTGATACCAATCTGCTCCATAAAAAGAATCATGTAACTCTGTGAGATGAATTAACTCATCACAAGGCATTTTTTCAGATAGCTTCTTCCTAGTTTTTATATGAGGATATTTCCTTTCCCACCGTAGGCTTCAATGCGCTTCCCAATATCCCTTCTCAGATACCACAAAAACAGTGATGCCAAAGTACTCCCTCACCAGAAACATTTAGCTCTATGAGATGAATGCACACATCACAACGAGTTTCTTGGAAAACTTCTCTCTAGTCTTTACCTGAAAAATTTTCTTTTTTCACCTAGGATTCCATGCGCTTCCAAATATCCCTCTGCAGATTCCACAAAAACAGTGCTAACAAACTTCTCCATGAAAAGAATGATGTAACTCTGTGAGATAAATTGACCAATCACAAAGCAGTTTCTCAGGAAGCATCTTTCTATTTGTTTATCTGAGGATATTTCCTTTTCCACCATAGGCTTCAATGGGCTCCCAAATATCCCTTCTCAGACACCACAAAATAAGTGAAGCCAAAGTGAAACGTTTAGCTCAGCAGAAATGTTTAGCTCTATGAGACGAATACAGACATCATAAAGGAGTTTCTGAGAAAGCTTACCTCCAGTTTTTATATGAAGAATTTTCTTTTTTCACCTTATGCCTCTATGTGCTCCCAAATATCCCTCTGCAGATTCCACAGAAACAGTGCTACCAAACTCCTAATGAAAAGAAAGCTGTAACTTTGTGAGATGAATTCATCCATCAAAAAGAAGTTTCTCAGAAACCTTCTTTCTAGTTTACATCTGAGGATATTTCCTTTTTCACAATAGGCTTCAATGTGCTCCCAAATATATCCTCTCAGATACCACAAAACAGTGATGCCAAACTGCTCAATCAACAAAAAGGTTAAACTCTACGAGATGGATAAACACATCAAAAGCCATTTCGCAGAAAGCTTCTCTCCTGTTTTTTATCTGAAGTTATTTCCTTTTTCACTGTAGGCCTCTAGGAGCTCCCGGATATCCCTTGGTAAATTCCATAAAAACAGTGCTACCAAACTGCTCTATGTAAAGAATCGTGTAACTCTGTGAGCTGAAGTAACAAATCACAAAGTAGTTTTTCAGAATGCTTCTTTCTAATTTTTGTCTGAGGATATTTTCTTTGTCACCCTAAACTTGAATGTGCTCCAAAATATCCCATTGCAGATACCAAGAAAACAGTGTTAGTTAACTGGTCAGTGAAAAGAACAGTGTACCTCTGTGAGGTTAATTCACACATCACAAAGCAGTTTCTCAGAAAGCTTCTTTCTAGTTTTAATCTGAGGATATTTCTTTTTTCATCATAGGTCTCAAAGTGCTCCCAAATATCCCTTTTCGGATTCCACAAAAACAGTGTTAGCAAACAGCTGCATGAAAGGAAAGGTGTAACTATATGAGATGAATTCACACATCACAAAACAGTTTCTCAGACAGCTTCTTTCTAGTTTTTATCGAATGATATTTTCTTTGTCAGAATAGGCTTCAATGAGATCCAAAAGATCCCTTCTCAGATTCCCCAAAAACAGTGCTACCAAACTGCTCCATAAAAAGAATCATGTAACTCTGTGTGATGAATTCACAAATCACAAAGTGGTTTCTCAGAAATCTTCTTTCTAGTTTTTGTCTGAGGTTATTTCCTTTTTCTCCATAGGCCTCAATGAATGCGTGAATATCCCTTTGCAGATTCCAAGAAAAGAGTGTTAGCAAACTGCTCAATGAAAACAAAGTTGTAAGTGTGTGAGATGAATTCGCACATTACAAAGAAGTTTTTCAGAAATATTCTTTTTGGTTTTTGTCTGAGGATATTTCCTTTGTCACCATAGGCTTCAATGCACTCCCAAATATCCTATTGCAGATTCCACATCAACAGGGTCATCAAACTGCTCAATGAAAATACCAGTGTAACTCTTTGAGATCAATTCACCCATCCAAAAGTAGTTTCTCAGAAAGCTTCTTTCTAGTTTTTATCTGAGGATATTTCCTTTTCCACCGTAGGCTTCAATGCAATCCCAAATATCCCTTCTGTGACATCACAAAAACAGTGATGCCAAAGTGCTCCCTTAACAGAAACATTTAGCCCTATGAGATAAATGCACCCATCATAGAGGAGTTTCTCCAGAAGCTTCTCTCCAGTTTTTACCGGAAGAATTTTCTTTTTTCACCTGAGACCTCTATGTGCTCCCAAATATCCCTTAGCAGTTTCATTTGCTACAAACTGTGCAATGAAAAGAAAGGTGTAACTCTCTTAGATGAATTCACCCATCACAAAGTAGTTTCTCAGAAATCTTCTTTCTAGTTTATATCTGATGATATTTCCTTTTTCACCATTGACCTCAATGTGCTCCCAAATAACTCTTCTCAGATACCAAAAAAACAGTGATGCTGAACTGCTCAATCAACAAAAAGGTTAAACTCTATGAGATGAATACACACATCACAAAACCGTTTCTCAAAAATCTTCTCTCCAGTTTTTATCTGATGTTATTTCCTTTTTCACCATAGACCTCTAGGAGCTCCCGAACATCCCTTTGCAGATTCCATGAAAACAGTGCACCCAAACTGCTCAAAGATAACAAAGGTGGAACTCTGCATGATGAATTCATGCATCACAAAGAAATTTCTCAGAAATCTTCTTTCTACTTTTTATCTCAGAATATTTCCTTTTCCACCATTGGCTTCCGTACACTCCCAAATATACCTTCTCAGACATCACAAAAACAGTGATGCCAAACTGCTCTCCCAACAGAAAGCCCTACCTCTATGAGATGAATGCACACATCATAAAGGAGTTATTAGAAACTTTCTCTCCAGTTTCAATCTGAAGATATTTCCTTTTTCAACATTGGCATGTATCCACTCTCAAATATCCCTTTCTGTATTCCAAAAAAACCTGTGTTACCAAACTCCTCACTGAAGAGAAAGACTTAACTCTGTGAGATGAATTCACCCATTAAAAGCAGTCTCTCAGAAAGCTTCTTTCTAGTTTTTATCTGAGAGTATTTCCTTTTTCACCATAGCCTTCTCTGTGCTCCAAATATCACTTTGTAGATTCCACAAAAACAGGGTAATCAAACTGCTCATGAAAAGAATGATTTACCTCTGGGAGATGAATTCACCCATCACAAAAATGTCTCAGAAAAACCCTTTCCAGTTTTTATCTGTGCATATTTACTTTTCCACCCTCAGCTTCAATGGGCTACCAAATATCCCTTCTCAGACACCAGAAAAAAGAGCAAGACCATACTGCTGTATCAGCAAAATGGTTTATCTCCATGAGATGAATACAAACATCACAAAACAGTTTCTCAAAAACCTTTTCTCAAGTTTTTAACTGAAGATATGTTCTTTTTCAACATAGGCCTCTATGAGCTCCCGAAAATTCCTTTGCAGATTCCCTAAAAGCAGTGCTACCAAACTGCTCAATGAAAAGAAAGGTGTAACTCTTTGAGACGAATTCACTGATCACAAAGCAGATTCTCAGAAAGCTTCTTTCTAGTTTTTATCTGAGGATATTTCGTTTTTCACTAGACCTCAATGTGCTCCAGAATATCCCATTACAGATTACATGCCAACAGTGTTAGCAAACTGCTCCATGAAAAGAAAGGTGTAACTCTGTGAGATGAATTCACACATCACAAAGACCTTCCTCAGAAAGCTTCTTTCTACTTTTTATCTGAGGATATTTCTTTGTCACCATAAGTTTCAATGCAATCCAAAATATCCCTTCTCAGATTCCCCCAAAACACGGCTAACAAACTGTTCCATGAAAATTATCTTGTAACTCTTTGAGATGAATTAACACATCATAAAGCACTGTCTCAGAAAGCTTCTTTTTAGTGTTTATATGAGGATATTTCCTTTGCCACTCTAAGCTTCAGTGTGCTCCGTAATATCCCATTGCAGATTCCAATAAAGCAGTGTTAGCAAACTGCTCAATGAAAAGTACAGTGTAACTCTGTGAGATGAATTCACACATAACAAAGCAGTTTGTCAAAAAGCTTCTTTTTTTGTTTTTATCTGAAGGTATTTCCTTTGTCACCATAGGCTTCAATGCGCTTCCAAATATCCTATTGCAGATCCCACGAAAACAGTGTTATCAAACTGCTCACTGAAAACACCAGTGTACCTCTGTGAGATGAATTCATGCATCCAAAAGTAGTTTCTCAGAAAGCTTCTTTCTAGTTTAAATATGATAATATTTCCTTTTTCACCATAGGTTTCAATGTGCTTTCAAATAACTCCTCTCAGATACCACAAAAATAGTTATGCCAAACTTCTCAATCAACAAAAACGTTAAACTCTGAGATAAATATACACATCACAAAACAGTATCTCAAAAAGCTTCTCCAAAGTTTTAATCTGAAGTTATTTCTGTTTTCACCATAGGCCTCTAGGAGCTCCAGAATATCCCTTTGCAAATTCCTAGGAACAGTCCTATCAAACTGCTGAAAGAAAACAAAGGTGTAACTGTGTCTGATGAATTCACCCATCACAACAAATTTCTCTGAAAGCCCCTTTCTAATTTTTATCTGTGCATATTTTCTTTTCACTATCAGCCTCAATACACCCCCAAATATTCCTTCTCAGACACCACAAATACAGTGATGCCAAACTGCTCAATCAGCAAAATGGTATATCTCTATGAGGTGAATACACATATCATGCAACAGTTATTCAAAAATCTTCTCTTCAGTTTTTATCTGAAGTTATTTCCTTTTTCACCACAGGCCTCTGTGAGCTCCCAAAAATCCCTTTGCAGATTCCCCAAAAACAGTGCTACCAAACTGCTCAATGAAATGAAAGGTGGAACTCTGTGAGATGAATTCACCCATAATAAAGCAGGTTCTCAGAAAGCTTCCTTCTAATGTTTATTTGAGGATATTTCCTTTGTCACTGTAAGCTTCAATGCACTCCAAAATATCAGATTGCAGATTCCAAGAAAACAGTGTAAGCAAATTCCTCAATGAAAAGAACAGTGTAACTCTGTGAGTTGAATTCACACATCACAAAGCAGTTTCTCAGAAAGTTTCTTTCTGATTTTAATATGAGGATACTTTCTTTTTCACCATAGCCCTCAACATGCTCCCAAATATCTCTTTGCAGAATCCACAGAAACAGTGTTATCAAACTGATCAATGGTAAGAGCAGTGTATCTCTGCGAGATGAATTTACACATCCAAATGTTGTTTCTCAGAAAGCTTCTTTGTAGTTTTTATCTGAGGATATTTTCTTTTTCACCATATTTCTCAATGCACTCCAGAATATCCCATCGCAAATTCCACGAAAAAAGTGTTAGCAAATTCTCAATTAAAAGAACAGTGTAACTCTGTGAGATGAACTCACATAT
>NW_022325377.1:0-14526 GCF_002776525.5 Piliocolobus tephrosceles | reverse complement strand
ATATGTGAGTTCATCTCACAGAGTTACACTGTTCTTTTAATTGAGAATTTGCTAACACTTTTTTCGTGGAATTTGCGATGGGATATTCTGGAGTGCATTGAGAAATATGGTGAAAAAGAAAATATCCTCAGATAAAAACTACAAAGAAGCTTTCTGAGAAACAACATTTGGATGTGTAAATTCATCTCGCAGAGATACACTGCTCTTACCATTGATCAGTTTGATAACACTGTTTCTGTGGATTCTGCAAAGAGATATTTGGGAGCATGTTGAGGGCTATGGTGAAAAAGAAAGTATCCTCATATTAAAATCAGAAAGAAACTTTCTGAGAAACTGCTTTGTGATGTGTGAATTCAACTCACAGAGTTACACTGTTCTTTTCATTGAGGAATTTGCTTACACTGTTTTCTTGGAATCTGCTATCTGATATTTTGGAGTGCATTGAAGCTTACAGTGACAAAGGAAATATCCTCAAATAAACATTAGAAGGAAGCTTTCTGAGAACCTGCTTTATTATGGGTGAATTCATCTCACAGAGTTCCACCTTTCATTTCATTGAGCAGTTTGGTAGCACTGTTTTTGGGGAATCTGCAAAGGGATTTTTGGGAGCTCACAGAGGCCTGTGGTGAAAAAGGAAATAACTTCAGATAAAAACTGAAGAGAAGATTTTTGAATAACTGTTGCATGATATGTGTATTCACCTCATAGAGATATACCATTTTGCTGATTGAGCAGTTTGGCATCACTGTATTTGTGGTGTCTGAGAAGGAATATTTGGGGGTGTATTGAGGCTGATAGTGAAAAGAAAATATGCACAGATAAAAATTAGAAAGGGGCTTTCAGAGAAATTTGTTGTGATGGGTGAATTCATCAGACACAGTTACACCTTTGTTTTCTTTCAGCAGTTTGATAGGACTGTTCCTAGGAATTTGCAAAGGGATATTCTGGAGCTCCTAGAGGCCTATGGTGAAAACAGAAATAACTTCAGATTAAAACTTTGGAGAAGCTTTTTGAGATACTGTTTTGTGATGTGTATATTTATCTCAGAGTTTAACGTTTTTGTTGATTGAGAAGTTTGGCATAACTATTTTTGTGGTATCTGAGAGGAGTTATTTGAAAGCACATTGAAACCTATGGTGAAAAAGGAAATATTATCATATTTAAACTAGAAAGAAGCTTTCTGAGAAACTACTTTTGGATGCATGAATTCATCTCACAGAGGTACACTGGTGTTTTCAGTGAGCAGTTTGATAACACTGTTTTCGTGGGATCTGCAATAGGATATTTGGAAGCGCATTGAAGCCTATGGTGACAAAGGAAATACCTTCAGATAAAAACAAAAAAAGAAGCTTTTTGACAAACTGCTTTGTTATGTGTGAATTCATCTCACAGAGTTACACTGTACTTTTCATTGAGCAGTTTGCTAACACTGCTTTATTGGAATCTGCAATGGGATATTACGGAGCACACTGAAGCTTAGAGTGGCAAAGGAAATATCCTCATATAAACACTAAAAAGAAGCTTTCTGAGACAGTGCTTTATGATGTGTTAATTCATCTCAAAGAGTTACAAGATAATTTTCATGGAACAGTTTGTTAGCCGTGTTTTGGGGGAATCTGAGAAGGGATATTTTGGATTGCATTGAAACTTATGGTGACAAAGAAATATCCTCAGATAAAAAGTAGAAAGAAGCTTTCTGAGGAAGGTCTTTGTGATGTGTGAATTCATCTCACAGAGTTACACCTTTCTTTTCATGGAGCAGTTTGCTAACACTGTTGGCATGTAATCTGTAATGGGATATTCTGGAGCACATTGAGGTCTAGTGAAAAACGAAATATCCTCAGATAAAAACTAGAAAGAAGCTTTCTGAGAATCTGCTTTGTGATCAGTGAATTCGTCTCAAAGAGTTACACCTTTCTTTTCATTGAGCAGTTTGGTAGCACTGCTTTTAGGGAATCTGCAAAGGAATTTTCGGGAGCTCATAGAGGCCTATGTTGAAAAAGAACATATCTTCAGTTAAAAACTTGAGAGAAGGTTTTTGAGAAACTGTTTTGTGATGTTTGTATTCATCTCATGGAGATAAACCATTTTGCTGATGCAGCAGTATGGTCTTGCTCTTTTTTCTGGTGTCTGAGAAGGGATATTTGGTAGCCCATTGAAGCTGAGGGTGGAAAAGTAAATATGCACAGATAAAAACTGGAAAGGGTTTTTCTGAGACATTTTTGTGATGGGTGAATTCATCTCCCAGAGGTAAATCATTCTTTTCATGAGCAGTTTGATTACCCTGTTTTTGTGGAATCTACAAAGTGATATTTGGAGCACAGAGAAGGCTATGGTGAAAAAGGAAATACTCTCAGATAAAAACTAGAAAGAAGCTTTCTGAGAGACTGCTTTTAATGGGTGAATTCATCTCACAGAGTTAAGTCTTTCTCTTCAGTGAGGAGTTTGGTAACACAGGTTTTTTTGGAATACAGAAAGGGATATTTGAGAGTGGATACATGCCAATGTTGAAAAAGGAAATATCTTCAGATTGAAACTGGAGAGAAAGTTTCTAATAACTCCTTTATGATGTGTGCATTCATCTCATAGAGGTAGGGCTTTCTGTTGGGAGAGCAGTTTGGCATCACTGTTTTTGTGATGTCTGAGAAGGTATATTTGGGAGTGTACGGAAGCCAATGGTGGAAAAGGAAATATTCTGAGATAAAAAGTAGAAAGAAGATTTCTGAGAAATTTCTTTGTGATGCATGAATTCATCATGCAGAGTTCCACCTTTGTTATCTTTGAGCAGTTTGGGTGCACTGTTTTCATGGAATCTGCAAAGGGATGTTCGGGAGCTCCTAGAGGTCTATGGTGAAAAAGGAAATAACATCAGATAAAAACTGGAGAGAAGATTTTTGAGAAACGGTTTTGTGATGTGTGTATTCATCTCATAGAGTTTAACCTTTTTGTTGATTGAGCAGTTCAGCATCACTGTTTTTTTGGTATCTGAGAAGAGTTATTTGGGAGCACATTGAGGTCAATGGTGAAAAAGGAAATATCATCAGATATAAACTAGAAAGAAGATTTCTGAGAAACTACTTTGTGATGGGTGAATTCATCTAAGAGAGTTACACCTTTCTTTTCATTGCACAGTTTGTAGCAAATGAAACTGCTAAGGGATATTTGGGAGCACATAGAGGTCTCAGGTGAAAAAAGAAAATTCTTCCGGTAAAAACTGGAGAGAAGCTTCTGGAGAAACTCCTCTATGATGGGTGCATTTATCTCATAGGGCTAAATGTTTCTGTTAAGGGAGCACTTTGGCATCACTGTTTTTGTGATGTCACAGAAGGGATATTTGGGATTGCATTGAAGCCTACGGTGGAAAAGGAAATATCCTCAGATAAAAACTAGAAAGAAGCTTTCTGAGAAACTACTTTTGGATGGGTGAATTGATCTCAAAGAGTTACACTGGTATTTTCATTGAGCAGTTTGATGACCCTGTTGATGTGGAATCTGCAATAGGATATTTGGGAGTGCATTGAAGCCTATGGTGACAAAGGAAATATCCTCAGACAAAAACCAAAAAGAATATTTCTGAAAAACTTCTTTGTAATGTGCGAATTCATCTCACACACTTACAACTTTGTTTTCATTGAGCAGTTTGCTAACACTCTTTTCTTGGAATCTGCAAAGGGATATTCACGCATTCATTGAGGCCTATGGAGAAAAAGGAAATAACCTCAGACAAAAACTAGAAAGAAGATTTCTGAGAAACCACTTTGTGATTTGTGAATTCATCACACAGAGTTACATGATTCTTTTTATGGAGCAGTTTGGTAGCACTGTTTTTGGGGAATCTGAGAAGGGATCTTTTGGATCTCATTGAAGCCTATTCTGACAAAGAAAATATCATTCGATAAAAACTAGAAAGAAGCTGTCTGAGAAACTGTTTTGTGATGTGTGAATTCATCTCATATAGTTACACCTTTCCTTTCATGCAGCTGTTTGCTAACACTGTTTTTGTGGAATCCGAAAAGGGATATTTGGGAGCACTTTGAGACCTATGATGAAAAAAGAAATATCCTCAGATTAAAACTAGAAAGAAGCTTTCTGAGAAACTGCTTTGTGATGTGTGAATTAACCTCACAGAGGTACACTGTTCTTTTCACTGACCAGTTAACTAACACTGTTTTCTTGGTATCTGCAATGGGATATTTTGGAGCACATTCAAGTTTAGGGTGACAAAGAAAATATCCTCAGACAAAAATTAGAAAGAAGCATTCTGAAAAACTACTTTGTGATTTGTTACTTCAGCTCACAGAGTTACACGATTCTTTACATAGAGCAGTTTGGTAGCACTGTTTTTATGGAATTTACCAAGGGATATCCGGGAGCTCCTAGAGGCCTACAGTGAAAAAGGAAATAACTTCAGATAAAAAACAGGAGAGAAGCTTTCTGCGAAATGGCTTTTGATGTGTTTATCCATCTCGTAGAGTTTAACCTTTTTGTTGATTGAGCAGTTTGGCATCACTGTTTTGTGGTATCTGAGAGGATATATTTGGGAGCACATTGAAGCCTATTGTGAAAAAGGAAATATCCTCAGATGTAAACTAGAAAGAAGGTTTCTGAGAAACTTCTTTTTGATGGATGAATTCATCTCACAAAGTTACAGCTTTCTTTTCATTAGGAGTTTGGTAGCACTGTTTCTGTGGAATCTGCAGAGGGATATTTGGGAGCACATAGAGGCATAAGGTGAAAAAAGAAAATTCTTCATATAAAAACTGGAGGTAAGCTTTCTCAGAAACTCCTTTATGATGTCTGTATTCGTCTCATAGAGCTAAACATTTCTGCTGAGCTAAACGTTTCACTTTGGCTTCACTTATTTTGTGGTGTCTGAGAAGGGATATTTGGGAGCCCATTGAAGCCTATGGTGGAAAAGGAAATATCCTCAGATAAACAAATAGAAAGATGCTTCCTGAGAAACTGCTTTGTGATTGGTCAATTTATCTCACAGAGTTACATCATTCTTTTCATGGAGAAGTTTGTTAGCACTGTTTTTGTGGAATCTGCAGAGGGATATTTGGAAGCGCATGGAATCCTAGGTGAAAAAAGAAAATTTTTCAGGTAAAGACTAGAGAGAAGTTTTCCAAGAAACTCGTTGTGATGTGTGCATTCATCTCATAGAGCTAAATGTTTCTGGTGAGGGAGTGCTTTGGCATCACTGTTTTTGTGGTATCTGAGAAGGGATATTGGGAAGCGCATTGAAGCCTACGGTGGGAAAGGAAATATCCTCATATAAAAACTAGGAAGAAGCTATCTGAAAAAATGCCTTGTGATGAGTTAATTCATCTCACAGAGTTACATGATTCTTTTTATGGAGCAGATTGGTATCACTGTTTTTGGGAAATGTGAGAAGGGATATTTTTAATTGCATTGAAGCCTATAGTGACAAACGAAATATCCTCAGATAAAAACTGGAAAGAAGTTTTCTGAGAAGGTTCTCTGTGATGTGTGAATTCATCTCACAGAGTTACACCTTTCCTTTCATGGAGCAGTTTGCAAACACTGTTTTAGTAGAATCTGCAAAGGGATATTTGGGAGCTCATTGAGGCCTAGAGTGAAAAAGTAATACCCTCAGATAAAAACCAAAAAGAAGCTTTCTGAGAGACTGCTTTGTGATGTGTGAATTCATCTCACAGAGATACACTGTTTTTCTCATTGATGAGTTTCCTAACACCATTTCCTTGGAATCTGCAATGGGATATTTTGAAGTGCATTGAAGATTAGGGTGACAACGGAAATATCCTAAGACAAAAACTAGAAAGAAGCTTTCTCACCAACTGCTTTTGATTTGTGAATTCATCTCACAAAGTTACACAATTCTTTTCATGGAGCAGTTTGAGAGCACTGTTTTTATGGAATCTGCAAAGGGGTATTAGGGAGCTTCTAGAGGCCTATAATGAAAAGGAAATAGCTTGAAATAAAAATTGCAAAGAAGCTTTTTGTGAAACTGCTTTCTGATGTGTGTATTCATATCATAGAGTTTAACCTTTTTGTTGACTGAACAGTTCAGCATCACTGTTTTTATGGTATCTGAGAGGAGACATTTGGGAGCACATTGAAGCCTATGGGGAAAAAGGAAATATCGTCAGATTTAAACTAGAAGGAAGCTTTCTGAGAAACTACTGTGTGATGGGTGAATTCAACTCACAGAGTTTCAATTTTTTTTTCATTGAGCAGTTTGGTAACACGATTTTTGTGGAATCTCTAAAGGGATATTCGGGAGTGCATAGAGTCCAACGATGAAAAAGGAAATATATTCAGTTAAAAACGGGAGAGAAGCTTTCTGAGAAATTCCTTTGTAATGTGTGCATTCATCTCATAGAGATAACCATTTCTGTTGAGGGAGCACTTTGGCACCACTGTTTGGGTGGTGTCTGAGAAGGGATATTTGGGAGGGCATTGAAGCCTAAAGTGGAAAAAGAAGTATCCTCAGATAAAAACTAGAAAGAAGCTTCCTGAGAAACTGCTTTGTGATGGGTCAATTTTTCTCACAGAGTTACATCATTCTTTTCATGGTGCAGTTTGTTAGCACTGTTTTTGTGGAATCTGCAGAGGGATATTTGGGAGTGCATAGAGGCCTAAGGTGAAAAAAAAATTTCTTCAGGTAACAACTGGAGAGAAGCTTTTGGAGAAACTCCTTTGTGATATTTGCATTCATCTCATAGAGGTAGCATTTCTGTTGAGGAAGCACTTTGACATCAAGGTCTTTGTGGTGCCTGAGATGGGATGTTTCGGAGTGCATTGAAGGCAATGATGGAAAAGGAAATATTCTCATATAAAAATTAGAAAGAACCTTTCTTCGAAACTGCTTTGTGATGTGTTAATTTATGTCACAGAATTACACACTTCTCTTCATGGAGCAGTTTGGTAACACTGTTTTCGTGGAATCTGCAAAGGGATATTTGGGAACGCATTGAGGCCTATCACATAAAAGGAAATATCCTCATATAAGAGCTAGAAAGAAGCTTTCTGAGAAACTGCTTTGTGCTGTGTGAATTCATTTCACAGAGTTAAACTGCGCTTTTCATGGAGTAGTTTTCTAACAATGTTTTCCTGAAATCTGCAGTAGGATATTTTAGAATGCATTGAAGCCTGTGGTGACAAAGGAAATATTCTCAGGTAGAAACCAAAAAGAGGCTTTCTGAGAAACTGCTTTGTGATGTGTGAATTCATCTCACAGAGTTACACCGTTCTTTTCATTGAACAGTTTGCTAACACTGCTTTCTTGGAATCTGCAATAGGATATTTTAGAGCACATTGAAGCCTATAGTGACAAAGGAAATATCCTCAGATAAAAATTAGACAGAAGCTTTCTGAGAAAGTTCCTTTGATTTGTGAATTTGTCTCACAGAATTTGACCTTTCTTTTTCATGCAGCAGTTTGCTAACACCATTTTTGTGGAATCTGCAAAGGGATATTTGGGAGTGCATTGAGGCCTTTGTTGAAAAGGGAAATAATCTCAGGTATTAACTCGAAAGTAGGTTTCTGAGAAACTGCTTTGTAATGTGTGAATTCATACCACAGAGTTACACTGTTCTTTTCATTGAGCAGTTTGCCAGAACTCTTTTTTGGAATCTGCAATGGGATATTTCTGAGCGAATTGAAGCTTATGGTGACAAAGGAAATACCTTCATATAAAAACCTGAAAGAAGCATTCTTAGAAACCACTTTGTGATATGTTAATTCATCTCACAGAGTTACACTGTTCATTTCATTGAGTAGTTTGCTAACACAGTTTTCTTGGAATCTGCAATGTGATATTTCAGACGGCCTTGAAGTTTATGGTGACAAAGGAATTATCCTTAGACAAAAACTAGAAAGAAGCTTTCTGAGAAAGTTATTTGTCATGTGTGAATTCATCTCACAGAGTTATGCATTTTTTTTTCATGGAGCAGTTTGCTAACACCATTTTCGTGGAATCTGCAAAGGGATATTTAGTAGCACAGTGAGGCCTATTGTGAAAAAGCCAATATCCTCAGATAATAACTAGAAAGAACGTTACTGAGAAACTGCTTTGTGATGTGTGAATTCATATCACAGAGTTAAAATGTTCCTTTCATTGTGAAGTTTGCTAATACTGTTTTCTTGGAGTCTGCAAAGGGATATTTTGCAGCACGTTGAATCTTATGGTGACAAAGGAATCATCCTCAGACAAAAACTACAGAGGAACTTTCTGAGAAACTGCTTTGTGATTCATGAATTCACCTCACAGAGTTACATGACTCTTCTCATGGAACAATCTGGTAGCACCATTTTTGGGAAATCTGAGAAGGGTTATTTTGGACTAGGTTGAAGCCTATGGTAACAAAGGGAGTATCATCAAACAAAAACTAGAAACAAGCTTTCTGAGAAACTGCTTTGTGATGTGTAAATTAATCTCACAGAGTTACACCTTTCTTTTCATGGAGCAGTTTGTTGGAACTGTTTTTGGAGAATCTGAGAAGTGAAGAGTTTTATCGTTTTGAAACCTCTGGTGAAAAAGGAAATATCCTCAGATAAAAATTAGAAACAAGCTTTTTGAGAAACAGCTTTTTGATGTGTGTATTCATCTCACAGAGTTACATGATTCTTTTCTTGGAGCAGTTTGCTAACACTGTTTTCATGGAATCAGCAATAGGATATTTGGGATTGCATTGAAGCCTATGGTGACAAAGCATATATCCTCAGACAAAATCTAGAAATAATCTTTCTGAGAACCTGCTTTATGATTTGTGAATTCATGTCACAGGGTTACGATTCTTTCATTGTAACTGTTCGTAACACTGTTTTTGGGGAATCCCAGAAGTGTTAATTTTCATCAAATTGAAGCCTATGGTGACAAAAGAAATATCCTCAGATAAAAACAAGAAAGAAGATTTCTGAGAAAGTTCTTTTTGATATGTGAGTTCATCTCACAGAGTTACACCTTTCTTTTCATGGAGCACACTGGTAACACTGTTTTCATGGAATCTGCAAAGGAATATTTTTGAGTCCTTTGAGGCCTATGGTGAAAAAGGAAATATCTTCAGATAAAAACTAGAAATATCCTTTCTTAGAAACTACTTTGTGATTTGTGAATTCATCTCACAGAGTTACATGATTCTTTTCATGGAGCTGTGTGGTAGCACTGTTTCCAGGGAATCTGACAAGGGATACTTTGGATCGCATTGAAGCCTATGGTGACTAAGAAAATGTCCTCAGATAAAAAGTAGAAAGAAGCTTTCTGAGAAACTGATTTATGGTGCATGAATTCATCTCACAAAGTTATGCTGTTGTTTTCTTTGGGAAGTTTGCTAATACTTTTTTCGTGGAATCTGCAATGGAATATTCAAGAGCACATAGAGGAATAGTGTGAAAAAGAAAATATCCTCAGATAAAAAGTAGTAAGAAGCTTACTGAGAAGCAGCTTTGTGATGTGTGAATTTATTTCAGAGAGTTACAAGATTCTTTTCATGGAGCTGCATGGTAACACTGTTTTTGGGTAATCTGCAATAAGATATTTTGGAGCTCATTGAAGCCTATGGTGACAAAGGAAATATCCTCAGACAAAAACCAAACAGAAGCTTTCTGACAAACTCCTTTGTGATGTGTGAATTCACCTCACAAATTTACACTTTTCTTTTCATTCAGCAGTTTGCTAACATTATTTTTGTGGAATTTTTAAAGGGATATTTGTGAGCACATTGAGGCTGATGGCAAAAAAGGAAATATCCTCAAACAAAAACTACAAAGAAATTGTGTGAGAAATTGCTTTGTGATTTGTGAATTCATCTCACCGAGTTACACCTTTCTTTTCATTGAGCAGTTTGGTAACACTGTTTTCGTGGAATCTGCAAAGTGATATTCAGGAGCACTTAGAGTCCAATGGTGAAAAAGGAAGTATCTTCAGAAAAAACAGGAGAGAAACTTTCTGAGAAACTCCTCTGTGATGTGAGCATTCATCTAATAGAGCTAAAGGTTTCAGTTGAGGGAGCGCTTTGGCATCACTGTTTTTGTGGTGTCTGAGAAGGGATATTGGGGATCACGAGAAGCCTACTGTGGAAAAGGAAATATCCTCAAATAAAAACTAGAATGAAGCTTTCTGAGGAAGTTGTTTGTGATGTGTGAATTTATCTCACAGAGTTACACTTTACTTTTCATCGAGCAGTTTGCTACCACTATTTTCGAGGAATCTGCAAAGAAATATTTGGGAGTGCATTGAGGACTATAGTGAATAAAGAAACATCCTCAGATAAAAACTAGAAAGAATCATTCTGCAAAACTGGTTGGTGGTGTGTGAATTAATTTCACAGACTTACATTGTTCTTTTCATTCAACATTTTGCTAACACTGTTTTTGTGGAATCTGCAATGGCATATTTTGGAGCACATTAAAGCATATGGTGACAAAGGAAATATCCTCAGATAAAAACTAGAGAGAAATTTTCTGACAAACTGTTTTGTGATGTGTGAATTAATCTCACAGAGGTACACCATTCCTTTCATGGAGCAGTTTGGTAGCACTGTTTTTGGGGAATCTGAAAAGGGATATTTTGGATCACATTGAAGCCTATGGGGATAAAGGAAATATCCTCAGATAAAAAATGGAAAGAAGCTTTCTGAGAAAGTTCCTTGTGATGTGTGAATGCAACTCACAGAGTTACACCTTTCTTTTCATGGAACAGTTGGCAAACACTGTTTTCCTGGAATCTGCAAAGGGACATATTGAGCACTTTTAGGACAATGGTGAAAAACTAGATATCCTCAGATAAAAACAAGAAAGAATCTTTCTGAGAAACTGCTTGGTGATGTGTGAATTCATCACACAGAGTTAAACCTTTCTTTTCATTCAGCAGCTTGCTAACATTATTTTCTTGAAATCCGCAATGAGCTGTTTTGGGATGCCTTGAAGCTTATGGTGAAAAGGGAAGTATCCTCATATTAAAACTAGAAAGAAGTTTTCTGAGAAACCACTTTGTGATGTGTTAATTCATCTCACACAGTTACATGATTCTTTTCATGGTTCCATTTCGTAGCTCTGTTTTTGGGGAATCTAACAAGGCATATTTTGGATCGCATTGAAACCTATGGTGACAAGGGAAATATCCTCAGGTAAAAGCTAGAAAGAAGCTTTCTGAGAATGTCCTTTGTGATGTGTGAATTCATCTCACTTAATTACACCTTTCTTTTCATGGAGTAGCTTGCTAACACTGCTTTCCTGGTATCTGCAAAGGGATACTTGGAGCACCTTGACGCCTATGGTGAAAAAGGAAATATCCTTAGAGAAAAACTATAAAGAAGCGTTATGAGAAACTGATTTGCAATGTGTGAATTCATCTCACAGAGTTCCATCTTTCTTTTCATCGTGCAGTTTGATAGTTCTCTTTTGGGCAATCTGCAAAGGGATTTTCAGGAGCTCATAGAGGAATATGGTGACAAAGGAAATCTCTTCAGATAAAAACTGGAGAGAAGGATTTTGAGAAACTGTTTTGTGATGTGTGCATTCACCTCTTAGAGATAAATCATTTTGTTCATTGAGCAGTTTTGCATCACGGTTTTTGTGGTGTCTGAGAGGGATATTTGGGAGTGCATTGAGGCTGATGGTGGATTAGTAAATATGCACAGATAAAAACCGGAAAGAAGATTTCCAAGAAACTGTTTTGTGATGGGTGAATTCATCTCACAGAGTTAAATCTTTCTTTTCATTCAGCAGTTTGTTAACACTGTTCTTGTGGAATATGCAAAGGGATATTCGAGAGTGGATAGAAACCAATGTTGAAAAACGAATTATCTTCAAGTAAAAGCTGGAGAGAAAGTTTCCAATAACTCTTTTATGATGTGTGCATTCATCTCATCTAGGTAAAGATTTCTCTTGAGAGAGCAGTTTGACATCACTGTTTTTGTGGTGTCTGAGAAGGGATATTTGGAAGTGCATGATAGCTGATGGTGGAAAAGGAAATATCCTAAGATAAAAACTAGTAAGAAGGTTTTCGAGAAATTTCTTTCTCATGGCTGAATTCATCACACAGAGTTACAGCTTTGTTTTCTTTAAGCAGTTTAGTAGCACTGCAAAGGGATATTCAGAAACTCCTGAAGGTGTACAGCGGAAAAGGAAATAAATTCAAATAAATACTAGAGAAAAGCTTTTTGAGAAACGATTTTGTGATGTGTGTGTTCATCTCAAAGAGTTTAAAATTTTTGTTGTTTGAGCACTTCTGCATCACTGTTTTGGTGGTATCTGAGAGGAGTGATTTTTGAGCACATTGAAGCCTATGGTGAGAAAGGAAACATTCTCAGATTTAAACTAGAAAGAATTTTTCTGAGAAACTACTTTGTGATGGGTGAATTCATCTCACAAAGTTACACCTTTCTTTTCATTGACCAGTTTGGTAACATTGCTTTTGTGGAATCTGCAAAGGGATACTTGGGAGTGTAAAGGGTCCAATGGCGAAAAAGGAAATATATTCAGGTAAAAATTGGAGAAGCTCTCTGAGCAACTCCTCTGTGATGTGTACATTCATCTCACAGAGCTAAATGATTCTCTTGAGGGAGCACTTTGGTGTCATTCTTTTTGTGGTGTCTGAGAAGGAATATTTGGGAGTAAATTGAAGCCTATGGTTTAAAAAGAAATATCTGTATATAAAACTAGAAAGAAGGTTTCTGAGAAACAGCTTTGTGATGTGTGAGTTCATCTCACAGAGTTACACCATTCATTTCAAGGAGCAGTTTGGTAGCACTGTTTTTGGGGAATCTGAGAAGGGATATTTTGGATCTCATTGAAGTCTATGGTGACAAAGGAAATATCCTCAGATCAAAACCAGAAATAAGTTTTCTGAGAGAGTTCTTTATGACTCGTGAACTCATCTCACAGTGTTACACCTTTCTTTTCCTGGAGCAGTTTCCTAACACTGTTTTCCTGGAATCTGCAGTGGGATATTCCAGAGCCCTTTGATGCTTATAGTGAAAAATGAACTTTCCTCAGATAAAAACTAGAAGGAAGCCATCTGAAAAACACCTTTGTAATGTGTGATTTCATCTTACAGAGTCTCACCATTTTTTCATTGAGCAGTTTGATAACACTGTATTTGTGCAATCTGCAATAGGATATTTCAGAGTGCATTGAAGCCTATGGTGACAAAGGAAATATTCACAGATAAAAGACCAAAAAGAAGCTTTCTCTTCAACTGCTTTGTGATGTGAGAATTCATCTCACAGAGTTACACTGTTCTTTTCATTTAAAAGTTTGCTAACCCTTTTTTCATTTAATCTGCTATGGAATATTAGGGAGCACATTGATTAAAATGGTGAAAAAGGAAATATCCTCAGACCAAAACCAAAAAGAAGCTTTCTGAGAAACTGCTTTGTGATTTGTGAATTCATCTCTCAGAGTTGCACCTTTCTTTTCATGTAGCAGTTTGCTAACACTTTTTTTTGGAATCTGCAATGGGATATTTGTGAGCGCTTTGAGGCCTATGGTGAAAAAGGCAATATCCTCACATAACAACTAAAAGAAGCTTTCAGAAACTGCTTTATGATGTGTAAATTCACACATTTTTTGTTTAATCTGAGATGGGATATTTTGGATTGCATTGAAGCGTTTGGTGACTAAGGAAATATACTCAGATAAAAACTGGAAAGAAGTTCTCTGAGAAAGTTCTTTGTGATGTGTGAGTTCATCTCACTGAGTTACACTTTTCTTTTCATAGAGCAATTTGCTAAAACTGCCTTTCTGGTATTTGCAAAGGGATATTTGGGAGTGCATTGAGGCCTACAGTGACAGAAGAAACATCCTCAGACAAAATTAGAAAGAAGCTTTATGAGAAACTGCTTTGTGATTTATGAATTCATCTTACAGAGTTACACCTTTCTTTTCATTGAGCAGTTTGGCATACCTGTTTTTGTGGTGTCTGAGAAGGGATATTTGGGAATGCATTCAGGCTGATGGTGGAAAAGTAAATATGCTGCACAGATGAAAGCTAGAAAGACGTTTTCTGAGAATTTTCTTTGTGATGAGTGGATTTTTCTCCCAGAGTTAAACTACTCTTTTCATGGAGCAGTTTGTTAACTCTGATTTTGAGGAATCTACAAAGGGATATTCAGAGCACAGAGAAGCCTATGGTGAAAAAGGAAATACCCTCAGATGAAAACTAGAAAGAAGCTTTGTGATGTGCGAGTTCATTTCACAGAATTACACGATTCTTTTCATGGAGCAGTTTGGTAGCACTGTTTTTGGGGAATCTGATAAGTTATATTTAGGATCCCAATGAAGCTTATGGTGATAAAGGAAATATCCTCAGATAAAAAATTGAAAGAAGCTTTCTGAGAAAGTCATTTGTGATGGGTGAAATCATCTCACAGGCTTGCACCTTTCTTTTCATTGAGCAGTTTGTTAACACTGTTTTTGTGGAATCTGTAAAGCAATATTTGGGAGCACATTGAGGACTATAGTGAGAAAGGAAATATCCCCAGATAAAAACTAGAAAGAAATTGTCTGAGAAACTGCTTTGTGATGTGTGAGTTCATCTCA
>NW_022325375.1:0-6675 GCF_002776525.5 Piliocolobus tephrosceles | reverse complement strand
CCCGCCCCCTCCCCTCTCCACTGGGCCCCCGGCTGGATACTGCCATTTCCAGAACGGGCGGTGGGTTGCACGGGCTCCTGAGGTTCACTGAACCGGGGCTCTGAGGGGTCCCCAAAGTGCTTCCTCCCTGTCCTGTGCCCCCGCCCCATGGGGTGGAACAGCCGCCCACAGGCCTGGGTTCCGCCATGCACAAGGGAGCTGGACCTTGGTGACTGTTCGGGAAGGAGTCTCTGGGCCACCCTCCCCAGGACCACATGTCCGTCCCCTCTGGCCCCAAGGGGATTTCCCATAATCCTCCCTTGTTGGAGCCCCCTCAGTGCCAGCTCACCCTCACCACTCTCTCCTGAACCGCCACAAACAGCCTCCGTGGCACTTCCGCCCGCCCTTGTCCCGCCAACGCTCCCTGTCCAGAGCAGCCATGGGGCCTCTTACAGTTTTAAGTCTGTTTGCATCACACGTTTCCTCAGAGTCTCCTCAGGCTGGGTGAGTTCTCGTCCTAACGGGCCCTGACTGCCTGGCCCTGCCTACCTCTCCTGCCTCACCAGGAGCTGCCCACACCTGTCTCCAGCCAACCAAGCTCCTAACCATCGGGGATCCTGGGACTCAGGCCTGCCTTTGCTGGACACTTCCCTTCGGATTTCCACCTGGCCGCTCCACGCTTTCTTAAGGATTCTGCTTAAAAGTCGTGTCCTCTAAGGCTCCCCGCTAGCCTTCCGCACCACGATGACGTCCAGGTAAGGCGCTTGGGGGTTTAAGGAGCAGATGGAGCAGTGGGGCTGGGCACAGATGTTGAGGCAGGAGTGGAGTGGCAGGAGCCAGGGAGTGTCAGGCTTTGACCCAGGAAGGAAGGGAGCCATCGGAGGGAGCGTGTGGCCTGGTGACTGTGGTCGGGAGACCTCTTCCTTAAGCGATAGTTGCAGTGGGCATGTGAGGAGGAGTGGCTGGGGGCTGCTGCGTGGCTGGGCTGCATCTGCCCTGCATGGCCCCAAGTGGGGCAGGTGCTCCTGCAGTGGAGCTGCTTGCAGTTCCTGTCCCTGCCGTGTCATGTGGGCCTCTGCAGAGTGTGACGGGGTCCCTTGCAACTCTGTCTATGTGATTTTGTAGTGTCTTCCCCAGGAACATCCTCCCAGTCATATAAGCCTCAGGCCCACAAGGTCTGGGCACTTCTCCTGCTTCCCTGTGCCATGTCCCCGGGGGACGAGGGCCCCACCTGCCAGCTTGTGGACTTCAGTTCCCATCAGTGCTCACCCTACTGCAGCCCATTCTCACTGCAAATGCTCTTTGTTTAATTTTTAAAATGCAATTTCTTCCGAAGCAAATAATTCCAAAGCAGGAAGGGGGCAGTGGAGCTGAGAGGCACAGCTGTGCAGAGGACACCCCATGGCCGGTATGGACGCCCCGCTCCCAATTCATGTGCAGGGTGCTTCACGGGAGAGTTGGAAGGTGATTATATCAGAATGGCACCGTGGGGGAGGGACTTGCCTGCCTTTGCTTGGGCCCACAGCTGCAGCGTTTGCTTGCTGAAAGCCATTGTTATTCTAACTGTTGACAAGGGGCAGCTCCAGCACAGCTCTCAGCAGGAAGCCTGCTCCTCGCCTAGTGTCTCTGGCCATCACTGAACCAGTATCTGCAGCAGCCACAGCAAACTGACTGATTACTGATGAGCCCTTTGTTCCTGATGACCCAGTGGCTCTCATCTGGGGCAGGCCATAGGCAGAACATTTCACCCAACAACAGCGGGAAACACGTTCTCTCCATGTTCACATGGTACAAGGAATACATCCTATTCCAGTGATAAAATAAGTCTCAGGAAATTTTAAAGAATGAAATTATACCAAGTAGGTTCTCCAACAACACTGGAGTGAAATTAGAAATCTGTAATAGAAGAAAACTTGGTAAATTGGTCTATATGTGAAAATTAGACAGCATGTTTCTGAACAATGAAATGGGTCAAGAAAAAAATCATCAGGGAAGTTAGAAAATACTTTGAGATGGATAAAACAAAAGCACAATATACCAGAATTTATGGGATGCTGTGTCACAGGGAAATTTATTATAGCCACATACATCTAGATTAGACAAGAAGAAATATCTCAAGTCATTAACCTAACTTTCCACCTTAGGAAGCTGGGAAAAGAAGAGCACACCAAGTCCAAAGGAAGAAGAAAAAAGTGAACACAGATTAGAGCAGAAATTAATGGAATTCTACTCATTTGGAAGAATCAAGAAAATCGACAAAACTTTAGCTATGTTGACCCATGAGAAAAGAGAGAAGACTCAAATGATTAAAATTAGAAATGAAAGAAGAGCATTACTGCCAAGCTTATGAAGAATAAAAGATTGTGAGGAAATATGGCTGGGTGCAGTGGCCCACCCCTGTGATCCCAGCACTTTGGGAGGCCAAGGTGGGCAGATATCTGAGTCAGGAGTTCAAGACCAGCCTGGCCAACATGGTGAAACCCCATCTCTACAAAAATACCAAATTTGTCCAGGCATGATGCTGGGTGCCTGTAATCCCAGCTACTCAGGAGGCTGAGGCAGAAGAATCGCTTGAACCTGGGAGGCAGAGGTTTCAGTGAGCCAAGATTGTGCCATTGCACTCCAGCCTGGGTGGACAGAGCAAGACTCCATCTCAAAAAAAAAAAAAAAAAAAAAGATTATAAGTAGATACAATGTACCACGTACATCAACAAATTAGAAAACCTAAATGAAAGGAACAACCCCTAGAAAGTGGCATGTTTCCAAAACTGACCCAAGAAGAAAGAGAAAACTTGAATAGACCTATAATAAGTAAAGACATTGAGTTCATAAATAATAATAACAATTTCTACAAAGTAAATTACAGGACTAGATGGTTTCATTGAGAAATTCTCCAAGTGTTCAAAGAAGAAACACCAATCCTTCAAAAACCCTCCTAAAATATGTGAGTATGGAATATTTCCTAACTCATTCTCTGAGGCCAGTTATTACCCTGACACTAAAACCAGACAAAAGTATTACAGAAGAGGAAACTATAGCTCAATGGCCTTAAGAATATAGACACAAAACTCCTCAACAAGGTACTATTCTAAACTCAGGAACATATAAAAATTAAAAATCATTACCAAATAAGATTTTTTCCCCCAGAATGCCATGTTGATTCAACATAAGAAAATCTATCAATATAACAGTATATTAATAGAGCAAAGAACTAAAAATATGTGATATCTCAATAGATATGGAAAAAAATAGTTGCATTTGACAAATCCAACACTTTTTCATAATAAAAGTATT
Organism: Piliocolobus tephrosceles; assembly: GCF_002776525.5. NCBI lineage: Eukaryota > Metazoa > Chordata > Mammalia > Primates > Cercopithecidae > Piliocolobus > Piliocolobus tephrosceles. Next base: position 3,402 of record NW_022325375.1, on the reverse strand, counting down.
CGACCACTTAGGAATGGAAGGGAACTTCCTCAACCAGCTGAAGGGCATCTATGAAAAGCCTATAGCTGACATCATGCTTCAGAGTGGAAGATGGAACTATTTTCCCATAAGATGAGGAATAAGGTAAGGATGTCTGTGCTCACCATTTTCATTCAATATTGTAGTGGAAGTTCCAGCTATGGCACTTAGGTAAGGACATGAGATAAAAGGCATCTGGGTTGGAAAGGAAGAAGTAAAATTGTCTCCATTTGCTGAGGATATGATCTTATCTATAGAAAACGCTAAACAACCTACACACACACACAAAAACCTATTAGAACTAATACATTAGTTTAGCAAGGATGCAGAATACAAGATCAATACACAATCTCAGCTGCACTGCTAAACACTATCAATGAAAAAACTACAATGGAAATTAAGAAATAAGTGCCATCTATAATAGCATCAAAAGGAATAAATCACTTAGGAATAAATTTAACTAAAGACATGAAATATTTGTATACTGAAAACTATGAAACATTGCTAAAAAATTAAAGAACTAATAAATGGAAAGACATCCCATGCTCATGTATTGGGAGACTGAATACTGTTAGGATGGCAGTATGCCCCAAATTGATACAGATTTAATGCAATCACTAGAAAACCCCAACTGTCTCTTTTGTAAAAATGAATAAGCTGATTCTAATTCCGTAAAAGCCCTGACTTGACCATTATGCAATCTATGCATGCAACAAAATCGCACTTGTACCCCAATTTATAGTTTACCCCATAAATTTATAAATTGCATAAATTTATACAAGTAAAAAAATAAAATTCGTGTGGACATGCAAGGGACCTAGAATAGCCAAAACAACTTTGAAAAAAGAACAAAACTGGAGGACTCACGCTCTCAAGTTCGAAACTTATTGCAAAGCTACAAACTGAATAGTCCACAGAAGAATGAACTTGGATCCTCCCCTCACATTATGTGTGAAAAATAACTCAAAATGAACTAAAGAACTAGAAATAATAGCTAAAAATATAAAACCCTTAAAAAAACACAAAAGTACAAATCTTCATGACCTTGGATTAGGCAACTGTTTTTTAGATTTGATTAAAAAAAAAAAAAACAACCCAGGGGAAAAAACATAAATTGGATTTCATCAAAATTAAAACATATATACATCAAGGAACACTATTAAGAAAGTGAAAAGGCAACCCAGAGAATATCTGAGAAGTATCTGGTATCCAGGATATATGAAGAATTCTTAGAACTCAATAGTAGAATGAAAAACAAATTTTAAAATAGGCAAAGTATTTGAATAGACATTTGTCCAAAGAAGATACACAAATGGCCAATAAGCACATGAAAAAATTCACGTCATTAAGCATCAGGGAAATTCAATCAAAACCACCGTAATGAGATACCACTTCATACCCACTGAGATGCCTGTAATTTAAAAAAAAGCAAAATAAAATAATAAAAAATAAGTATTGGTGAAGATATGGAGGAACTGGATCCTTTATTCATTGTTGGTGGGAATGTAAAATGGTGATGCCAATAGAGAAAATACTTGGGCAGTTCCTCAAAAAGTTAATCCTAGAATTATCCCACGACTCTGCTATTCTACTCCTAGATAGACACTCAAGAGAAATGAAAGATATGTGTACGCAAATATACACAAATGGTCATGGCAGCATTATTCATAATAGCTAAAGGGTGGAAATAACACAAATGTCCATCAACAGATGAATGGATTAGAAAATGTGGTCCATCTCTACGATGGAACGTTATTTAGCCATAGGAGGGAATGAAGCACCGACACAGGCTACACAGTGGATGAACCATGAGAACATTTTGCTAAGTGAAAGAAGCCAGACACAGAGGCCACAGCCGTACGATTCCATTCCTATAAGGCGCCCAGAAACTGCCAAGCCATAGACACAGAAAACAGCTGGTGGTTGCCAGGGGCTGGGGAATGGAGAGAGGAATGCATGCAATTTTTGGGGGGTGGGGTGATGAAGATACGACTGTTGCATAAGCTTAGGAATGTACTAGAAACTACTAACTTGGGCAGTTGGTGCAATTATGTGGTACGTGAATGATATCCCTGTTTTTAAAGTGTAGAAAATAAAAGAACTGGGGAGCAACTGGACACATTGGGGGTGCAGGCGTGGGCAGTGCAGGCCCAGTGTTTGCACTCAGTGGGGGCAGGAAGCAGCCCCCAGCTGAGGCTTCTGCACCTGGGAGGCCAGCGTGAACGTCTCATCTCTTCCTTGGACTGGGAGGCAAGGGCAGCATGTGGGGTGAGCAGCGCTGGGCTGGTGCGGGCTCCTCTCCGGGGCTCTCCTGCCTCCCTCCTGCTCCCTGGTGTCTTCTGGTGCCTACTTTTCTGGGTATTCCAGATGCCTGACTACTCTTTCATGAACCTCACTCAGTTCTGTTCCTGTCTGGAGACGCCTCGCCCAGGGAGGCCTCCCCAGTCCCAGTCCCCGAGTTCGGGCCTCCTGCTGGGTCAGGGCCCCCAGCCAGGGTGCGGCCCCTCTGGCATCTTGGAAGAAGCCCTGCTCCCACCTAGGGAAACTGTCCGCCCTACAGTTTCTCCTTTTAAAATTAACTTTCCTGACATTTTCCTAGTCTAAGCACAACTCATCATTTCAGGAAATTTAGAGAATGTAGAGAAGTAAAAAGAAAAATGTCTCCATCCATGGCCAATGCTTTCCCGAGTTGCACAAATACAGACAAGTGATATGTGTTTCTTTGTTAACAAAAATTGTAACCACCACGTCTAGGTTATTCTTAAGCCCGACTTTCTCATGGCATGGTGTTTTCTAAACGGCTCTTCACGACAATAAAATAACCCTCCTGGGCCTCTGTTTCAGCGGCTGCACAGCATCCCCCAGCGCGATCTCCATGGAGAACCTGACCCCTCATTCATGAGGCGGAAACTCACCTGAGCTGAGCTCCAGGGAATCTCTGCGGGGAAGCGGGGTGGGCGGAGCAGCACCTGCCCTCCCCAGTGCCCCAGAGACAAACTGGCCCAGAACCCTCTTCCAGCAGAGGAGCCCTGCACCCCTGGGAATGGGGATCAGTGGGCCCTGGTGGGTGGGCTCTGCTGCAGAGGGGGCACTGAGGCCCAGGAGGGTCCCCACAGGCCAGGCAGACCAGACGGCGAGGGCTTTACCACTCTGGGCCACGGCAGCCTGTGCCCTTCAGTCTGCCTTTTGCATCTCAGGAAAATCTCCCTCCTGTCCACCAGGGGCACTGGTTCCTTCACCAACTTCCTCCCCAACTCTGGTAACAGCCTTTGCTTTGCCTTGGAGGAGCCACCTCTGTCGGATGCAGATGAAGATGCCAAGGGGAGCCTGACCGACTGTGGAGCCATCATGGAGGGAGGCAGAGCTGAGGGCTGGGGGAGGTCC
>NW_022325374.1:0-6675 GCF_002776525.5 Piliocolobus tephrosceles | reverse complement strand
GGACCTCCCCCAGCCCTCAGCTCTGCCTCCCTCCATGATGGCTCCACAGTCGGTCAGGCTCCCCTTGGCATCTTCATCTGCATCCGACAGAGGTGGCTCCTCCAAGGCAAAGCAAAGGCTGTTACCAGAGTTGGGGAGGAAGTTGGTGAAGGAACCAGTGCCCCTGGTGGACAGGAGGGAGATTTTCCTGAGATGCAAAAGGCAGACTGAAGGGCACAGGCTGCCGTGGCCCAGAGTGGTAAAGCCCTCGCCGTCTGGTCTGCCTGGCCTGTGGGGACCCTCCTGGGCCTCAGTGCCCCCTCTGCAGCAGAGCCCACCCACCAGGGCCCACTGATCCCCATTCCCAGGGGTGCAGGGCTCCTCTGCTGGAAGAGGGTTCTGGGCCAGTTTGTCTCTGGGGCACTGGGGAGGGCAGGTGCTGCTCCGCCCACCCCGCTTCCCCGCAGAGATTCCCTGGAGCTCAGCTCAGGTGAGTTTCCGCCTCATGAATGAGGGGTCAGGTTCTCCATGGAGATCGCGCTGGGGGATGCTGTGCAGCCGCTGAAACAGAGGCCCAGGAGGGTTATTTTATTGTCGTGAAGAGCCGTTTAGAAAACACCATGCCATGAGAAAGTCGGGCTTAAGAATAACCTAGACGTGGTGGTTACAATTTTTGTTAACAAAGAAACACATATCACTTGTCTGTATTTGTGCAACTCGGGAAAGCATTGGCCATGGATGGAGACATTTTTCTTTTTACTTCTCTACATTCTCTAAATTTCCTGAAATGATGAGTTGTGCTTAGACTAGGAAAATGTCAGGAAAGTTAATTTTAAAAGGAGAAACTGTAGGGCGGACAGTTTCCCTAGGTGGGAGCAGGGCTTCTTCCAAGATGCCAGAGGGGCCGCACCCTGGCTGGGGGCCCTGACCCAGCAGGAGGCCCGAACTCGGGGACTGGGACTGGGGAGGCCTCCCTGGGCGAGGCGTCTCCAGACAGGAACAGAACTGAGTGAGGTTCATGAAAGAGTAGTCAGGCATCTGGAATACCCAGAAAAGTAGGCACCAGAAGACACCAGGGAGCAGGAGGGAGGCAGGAGAGCCCCGGAGAGGAGCCCGCACCAGCCCAGCGCTGCTCACCCCACATGCTGCCCTTGCCTCCCAGTCCAAGGAAGAGATGAGACGTTCACGCTGGCCTCCCAGGTGCAGAAGCCTCAGCTGGGGGCTGCTTCCTGCCCCCACTGAGTGCAAACACTGGGCCTGCACTGCCCACGCCTGCACCCCCAATGTGTCCAGTTGCTCCCCAGTTCTTTTATTTTCTACACTTTAAAAACAGGGATATCATTCACGTACCACATAATTGCACCAACTGCCCAAGTTAGTAGTTTCTAGTACATTCCTAAGCTTATGCAACAGTCGTATCTTCATCACCCCACCCCCCAAAAATTGCATGCATTCCTCTCTCCATTCCCCAGCCCCTGGCAACCACCAGCTGTTTTCTGTGTCTATGGCTTGGCAGTTTCTGGGCGCCTTATAGGAATGGAATCGTACGGCTGTGGCCTCTGTGTCTGGCTTCTTTCACTTAGCAAAATGTTCTCATGGTTCATCCACTGTGTAGCCTGTGTCGGTGCTTCATTCCCTCCTATGGCTAAATAACGTTCCATCGTAGAGATGGACCACATTTTCTAATCCATTCATCTGTTGATGGACATTTGTGTTATTTCCACCCTTTAGCTATTATGAATAATGCTGCCATGACCATTTGTGTATATTTGCGTACACATATCTTTCATTTCTCTTGAGTGTCTATCTAGGAGTAGAATAGCAGAGTCGTGGGATAATTCTAGGATTAACTTTTTGAGGAACTGCCCAAGTATTTTCTCTATTGGCATCACCATTTTACATTCCCACCAACAATGAATAAAGGATCCAGTTCCTCCATATCTTCACCAATACTTATTTTTTATTATTTTATTTTGCTTTTTTTTAAATTACAGGCATCTCAGTGGGTATGAAGTGGTATCTCATTACGGTGGTTTTGATTGAATTTCCCTGATGCTTAATGACGTGAATTTTTTCATGTGCTTATTGGCCATTTGTGTATCTTCTTTGGACAAATGTCTATTCAAATACTTTGCCTATTTTAAAATTTGTTTTTCATTCTACTATTGAGTTCTAAGAATTCTTCATATATCCTGGATACCAGATACTTCTCAGATATTCTCTGGGTTGCCTTTTCACTTTCTTAATAGTGTTCCTTGATGTATATATGTTTTAATTTTGATGAAATCCAATTTATGTTTTTTCCCCTGGGTTGTTTTTTTTTTTTTTAATCAAATCTAAAAAACAGTTGCCTAATCCAAGGTCATGAAGATTTGTACTTTTGTGTTTTTTTAAGGGTTTTATATTTTTAGCTATTATTTCTAGTTCTTTAGTTCATTTTGAGTTATTTTTCACACATAATGTGAGGGGAGGATCCAAGTTCATTCTTCTGTGGACTATTCAGTTTGTAGCTTTGCAATAAGTTTCGAACTTGAGAGCGTGAGTCCTCCAGTTTTGTTCTTTTTTCAAAGTTGTTTTGGCTATTCTAGGTCCCTTGCATGTCCACACGAATTTTATTTTTTTACTTGTATAAATTTATGCAATTTATAAATTTATGGGGTAAACTATAAATTGGGGTACAAGTGCGATTTTGTTGCATGCATAGATTGCATAATGGTCAAGTCAGGGCTTTTACGGAATTAGAATCAGCTTATTCATTTTTACAAAAGAGACAGTTGGGGTTTTCTAGTGATTGCATTAAATCTGTATCAATTTGGGGCATACTGCCATCCTAACAGTATTCAGTCTCCCAATACATGAGCATGGGATGTCTTTCCATTTATTAGTTCTTTAATTTTTTAGCAATGTTTCATAGTTTTCAGTATACAAATATTTCATGTCTTTAGTTAAATTTATTCCTAAGTGATTTATTCCTTTTGATGCTATTATAGATGGCACTTATTTCTTAATTTCCATTGTAGTTTTTTCATTGATAGTGTTTAGCAGTGCAGCTGAGATTGTGTATTGATCTTGTATTCTGCATCCTTGCTAAACTAATGTATTAGTTCTAATAGGTTTTTGTGTGTGTGTGTAGGTTGTTTAGCGTTTTCTATAGATAAGATCATATCCTCAGCAAATGGAGACAATTTTACTTCTTCCTTTCCAACCCAGATGCCTTTTATCTCATGTCCTTACCTAAGTGCCATAGCTGGAACTTCCACTACAATATTGAATGAAAATGGTGAGCACAGACATCCTTACCTTATTCCTCATCTTATGGGAAAATAGTTCCATCTTCCACTCTGAAGCATGATGTCAGCTATAGGCTTTTCATAGATGCCCTTCAGCTGGTTGAGGAAGTTCCCTTCCATTCCTAAGTGGTCGAATACTTTTATTATGAAAAAGTGTTGGATTTGTCAAATGCAACTATTTTTTTCCATATCTATTGAGATATCACATATTTTTAGTTCTTTGCTCTATTAATATACTGTTATATTGATAGATTTTCTTATGTTGAATCAACATGGCATTCTGGGGGAAAAAATCTTATTTGGTAATGATTTTTAATTTTTATATGTTCCTGAGTTTAGAATAGTACCTTGTTGAGGAGTTTTGTGTCTATATTCTTAAGGCCATTGAGCTATAGTTTCCTCTTCTGTAATACTTTTGTCTGGTTTTAGTGTCAGGGTAATAACTGGCCTCAGAGAATGAGTTAGGAAATATTCCATACTCACATATTTTAGGAGGGTTTTTGAAGGATTGGTGTTTCTTCTTTGAACACTTGGAGAATTTCTCAATGAAACCATCTAGTCCTGTAATTTACTTTGTAGAAATTGTTATTATTATTTATGAACTCAATGTCTTTACTTATTATAGGTCTATTCAAGTTTTCTCTTTCTTCTTGGGTCAGTTTTGGAAACATGCCACTTTCTAGGGGTTGTTCCTTTCATTTAGGTTTTCTAATTTGTTGATGTACGTGGTACATTGTATCTACTTATAATCTTTTTTTTTTTTTTTTTTTTTGAGATGGAGTCTTGCTCTGTCCACCCAGGCTGGAGTGCAATGGCACAATCTTGGCTCACTGAAACCTCTGCCTCCCAGGTTCAAGCGATTCTTCTGCCTCAGCCTCCTGAGTAGCTGGGATTACAGGCACCCAGCATCATGCCTGGACAAATTTGGTATTTTTGTAGAGATGGGGTTTCACCATGTTGGCCAGGCTGGTCTTGAACTCCTGACTCAGATATCTGCCCACCTTGGCCTCCCAAAGTGCTGGGATCACAGGGGTGGGCCACTGCACCCAGCCATATTTCCTCACAATCTTTTATTCTTCATAAGCTTGGCAGTAATGCTCTTCTTTCATTTCTAATTTTAATCATTTGAGTCTTCTCTCTTTTCTCATGGGTCAACATAGCTAAAGTTTTGTCGATTTTCTTGATTCTTCCAAATGAGTAGAATTCCATTAATTTCTGCTCTAATCTGTGTTCACTTTTTTCTTCTTCCTTTGGACTTGGTGTGCTCTTCTTTTCCCAGCTTCCTAAGGTGGAAAGTTAGGTTAATGACTTGAGATATTTCTTCTTGTCTAATCTAGATGTATGTGGCTATAATAAATTTCCCTGTGACACAGCATCCCATAAATTCTGGTATATTGTGCTTTTGTTTTATCCATCTCAAAGTATTTTCTAACTTCCCTGATGATTTTTTTCTTGACCCATTTCATTGTTCAGAAACATGCTGTCTAATTTTCACATATAGACCAATTTACCAAGTTTTCTTCTATTACAGATTTCTAATTTCACTCCAGTGTTGTTGGAGAACCTACTTGGTATAATTTCATTCTTTAAAATTTCCTGAGACTTATTTTATCACTGGAATAGGATGTATTCCTTGTACCATGTGAACATGGAGAGAACGTGTTTCCCGCTGTTGTTGGGTGAAATGTTCTGCCTATGGCCTGCCCCAGATGAGAGCCACTGGGTCATCAGGAACAAAGGGCTCATCAGTAATCAGTCAGTTTGCTGTGGCTGCTGCAGATACTGGTTCAGTGATGGCCAGAGACACTAGGCGAGGAGCAGGCTTCCTGCTGAGAGCTGTGCTGGAGCTGCCCCTTGTCAACAGTTAGAATAACAATGGCTTTCAGCAAGCAAACGCTGCAGCTGTGGGCCCAAGCAAAGGCAGGCAAGTCCCTCCCCCACGGTGCCATTCTGATATAATCACCTTCCAACTCTCCCGTGAAGCACCCTGCACATGAATTGGGAGCGGGGCGTCCATACCGGCCATGGGGTGTCCTCTGCACAGCTGTGCCTCTCAGCTCCACTGCCCCCTTCCTGCTTTGGAATTATTTGCTTCGGAAGAAATTGCATTTTAAAAATTAAACAAAGAGCATTTGCAGTGAGAATGGGCTGCAGTAGGGTGAGCACTGATGGGAACTGAAGTCCACAAGCTGGCAGGTGGGGCCCTCGTCCCCCGGGGACATGGCACAGGGAAGCAGGAGAAGTGCCCAGACCTTGTGGGCCTGAGGCTTATATGACTGGGAGGATGTTCCTGGGGAAGACACTACAAAATCACATAGACAGAGTTGCAAGGGACCCCGTCACACTCTGCAGAGGCCCACATGACACGGCAGGGACAGGAACTGCAAGCAGCTCCACTGCAGGAGCACCTGCCCCACTTGGGGCCATGCAGGGCAGATGCAGCCCAGCCACGCAGCAGCCCCCAGCCACTCCTCCTCACATGCCCACTGCAACTATCGCTTAAGGAAGAGGTCTCCCGACCACAGTCACCAGGCCACACGCTCCCTCCGATGGCTCCCTTCCTTCCTGGGTCAAAGCCTGACACTCCCTGGCTCCTGCCACTCCACTCCTGCCTCAACATCTGTGCCCAGCCCCACTGCTCCATCTGCTCCTTAAACCCCCAAGCGCCTTACCTGGACGTCATCGTGGTGCGGAAGGCTAGCGGGGAGCCTTAGAGGACACGACTTTTAAGCAGAATCCTTAAGAAAGCGTGGAGCGGCCAGGTGGAAATCCGAAGGGAAGTGTCCAGCAAAGGCAGGCCTGAGTCCCAGGATCCCCGATGGTTAGGAGCTTGGTTGGCTGGAGACAGGTGTGGGCAGCTCCTGGTGAGGCAGGAGAGGTAGGCAGGGCCAGGCAGTCAGGGCCCGTTAGGACGAGAACTCACCCAGCCTGAGGAGACTCTGAGGAAACGTGTGATGCAAACAGACTTAAAACTGTAAGAGGCCCCATGGCTGCTCTGGACAGGGAGCGTTGGCGGGACAAGGGCGGGCGGAAGTGCCACGGAGGCTGTTTGTGGCGGTTCAGGAGAGAGTGGTGAGGGTGAGCTGGCACTGAGGGGGCTCCAACAAGGGAGGATTATGGGAAATCCCCTTGGGGCCAGAGGGGACGGACATGTGGTCCTGGGGAGGGTGGCCCAGAGACTCCTTCCCGAACAGTCACCAAGGTCCAGCTCCCTTGTGCATGGCGGAACCCAGGCCTGTGGGCGGCTGTTCCACCCCATGGGGCGGGGGCACAGGACAGGGAGGAAGCACTTTGGGGACCCCTCAGAGCCCCGGTTCAGTGAACCTCAGGAGCCCGTGCAACCCACCGCCCGTTCTGGAAATGGCAGTATCCAGCCGGGGGCCCAGTGGAGAGGGGAGGGGGCGGG
>NW_022325373.1:6080-12738 GCF_002776525.5 Piliocolobus tephrosceles | reverse complement strand
GCAGGAGGGACCTGGTGACACCTGGCTGAGGTGGAGAAAAGCCCCCCAGGCCCCTCCAGCTGCATATTTCCTGCTGCCCTAAGGGGCCACATGCTCTCTTGCGTGTGGGCATGAGGAGCGCAGCCTTGGTCATCAGGGCCCCGAGTAACCATGAGGAGCCAAGCTGAGTCCCGGCCCACTGTGCTCATGGGATGTGAGTCAGATAGAGCTGAGGTTTTGTGCTGCTGCTGGGATTTCAGGGCCATTTGTTACTAGAGAAGCTGTCCCAGGGGTCCCAGACCTGGGCCTCCTCCTAGCTTGGTGCATCTTGGGAACTCTGGATATTACCATCCTCATCTCTATAGTGAGAATGATCAGCATCATCAAACCTCATTCACTTATTGTGAAGATTAAATGAGTTAGCATAGTAAAGCTTTAGATCAGTGAGTAGCCAATGCAGTCACTGTGTTGGTGTTGGCCATAATGAGGGGAGTCAAACTTTTGAAGGCCTTCAATACCAGGCTCAGGAGTTTGGTCTTCATCTCAAGGGCCTGCTTTGGCCAGGCATGTTGGGTCACACCTATAATCCCAGCACTTTGGGAGGCCGAGGTAGGAGGATCACTTGAGCTCATGAATTTGAGACCAGCTGGGCAATGTAGGGAGACCCTGTCTTTACAAATATAATAAAAAACTATTAGCTGTGCATGGTGGTGCATGCTCATAGTGCCAGCTACTTGGGAGGCTGATGTGGGAGGATCACTTGACCCCAGGAGGTTGAGGCTGCAGTGAGCTGTGATCACACCACTGCACTCCAGCCTGGATGACAGAATGAGACCCTGTCTCTTAAAAGAAGAAGAAGAAAAAAAGGCCTGACTTTTTCACAGTGTCTCCTACAAACACTAATTCTACAGAATGCTAAGACACTGCACAAAAACAGTATTCTGTGGGGTTTTTTTTTCCATTTTTTACAAGTAGTGGATTAGCAAAGTGAATGCATTACTTTACTTTTTTTTTTTTTTAACTGCAGAACTTGTCAGTGCTTTTAATAGGAGGGATGAGTCTCCAGGAGAGTTTGTTGTCAGGATTTAACACTTATTCTTGGCAAAGCAGTGATTTGTGCTGGAAATGAACTGGGCAGACCCTGCTCCCATCTCCGTCTGCCCCAATCTCCATGCTGCCCACTCCCCATTAACAGTGCCTATAAACCAAGCCACTGCAAAACACCCACAAATGGAGAGTGGAGGAGCATCACTTTCCACCCCAGGATCATGACGAGGGCTCTGTAACTTTAACAACCAGTCAGGAGACACCTAGGCTCGGGCTTGTGCAGCAGCTCCGAAGCCTGCCCTCCCTTGTCACCCACGGCACTATGACTTTGGAGGGTCTTAGCTCAGTCCTCCCTGCAGAGGGGCTGTCAGTGCTGGGCAAGAAATGATGCATGTTCAGGGATGGGCCCTAAACCTCCTGTGGAGGCACCTGACATGCCCCCCATCTTCCTGTTGACTGAGGTGTTGATGCCCAGGTGACCCTGCAAACAGCATGTTGGTGGTAGCTTAGCCGCCATCAGCCTGGGCCGCTGAATGACCACGTGGAGCAGAGTCTTCCTACTGACTGGAATTACCACTCTATATTCCTGTGAGAGAGAAACGAGTGTTTTCCTCATGAGGTTGTTGAGGTTTGGATGTTTCTGTGCCAACACAGCGAAGCCTGGCCCAATACACAGGGTGAGGGCAGACTTTCCCCAAGAAGAGAAAAAGGGTGTTGGGCAGAGGAAGAGGTGAGGCCAGAGAGCAGGTGTAGGAGGGTGACTGGCTCTTTCTTGAGTGGAGGCGGGGGCGGGATGGAGCCGTGGGCCTGTGGGCAGGTAGGCGGGGGAGTTGGTGGCTGCCTTCCCACTTCTCTGGAAAGGCTTCTGAGAGCGGGACTCTCTGTCCAACAGGAAAAGGCAGCCCTGTCTTCTTGCAGAGGGGAGAATACACCTGTGCCTTCCTCCCCACAGGCTCCTGTGGCTGAGCCGCGGGTACAGCCTCTTCAGTCCTGTGTCCTTCCCTCTGCCAGCATCCCCTGAACTGCTGGGTTGATGTGGGATGTGGACCAGGAGCCCCGCTGTCACCACTCGAGCTCAGGGACTAAAGCTGGCCTGGCTCACTTGCCAGGTCTGGGGGAGACACTGAGGATTCCAAAAGCTGATTGAACAAGTCCCTTCCCAAAACGAATGGGCTGAGTGGCCAGCACCCGTAGGCCTTGTTTCACTTGTCCTGAGGCAGAATTGTCCTCGTAAATACAACCCGGGAACATGCACTTTGGGAACGCGGGCCGTGCTCTAGGTTTAGATCAGCCTCGTCCAAACCGTGGCGTGTGGGCCATGTGTGGCCCAGGATACCTTTGAATGCAGCCCAACACAAATATGTAAAATTTCTTAAAACATGATGAGATTTTTTTTTGCAATTTCTTAAAGCTCATTAGCTATTGTTAGTATATTGTATGTGTGGCCCAGGACAATTCTTCTTCCAGTGTGGCCCGGGGAAGCCAAAAGATCAGACAGCCCTGGTTTGGGTGGACAAAGTCTCCAGGAATGAAGTGCATTTGGGATGAGCGCAGGACAGGCTGAGGCTCAGTGAACAGAAACCACAGCTAAGCAGGATGCTGGGTCATACAGACCGTAAACTCAGCTGCCAGAAGGTACGTTTCCTTCTTTTCCTGTAATTGGATCCATTTCATACCTTGAGCCAATATTATGACTGATGTAAAAGTATAATTTATTAAATTCTAAAGAAACTTACACAAGATCAAAGTAATGTGGTAGACAGAACATGAGTAGGAGTTTTGCAGAAAAAAATCCAAGGAGAGAATCGTGTGTGTGTGTGTGTGTGTGTGTGTGTGTGTGTGTGTGTATGTGTATGTATATATATACAGTTCACCCTTGAACCACACAGGGATTGGGAGTGCTGACCTCCCATGCAGTTGAAAAATCCATGTATAATTTTTGACTCTCCCAAAACTTAACTATTAATAGCCTACTGTTGACCAGAAGCGTTACTGATAACACAGTAGATTTACATATATTTTGTAAATTATATACTGTATTCTTACAATAAAGTAAACTAGCATACAGAGAATGTTATTTGAAATCATAAAGAGAAAATCTATTTGCTCTTCACTAGTGGAAGTGCATCATTGTAAAGATCTTCATCCTCATTGTCTTCGTGTTGAGTAGGCTGAGAAGAGGAGGAAAGGGAGGGGTTGGTTGTGCTGTCTTAGAGGTGGCAGAGATGTAAGAGGTGGAGGAGGTGGAAGGAGGGAAGGCAAGAGAGGCAGGCACACTCAGTGCAATTTCATGAAAATTTTCTGACCTGTTTGCTTTTTCATTTTTCTAAGAATATTTTTATGTGAATCTTTCTGCCACTGTGTGCTTTGGATTCAGTGCCTGCGTCATAGAAGGGCCCGTGTCAGTAGGGAAGGGAAAAGCAGGATGGAATACTGGAACCCTCCTGGCAGATTGTCTGTGGTCAATGTATTTTCTGGTATGGCTTCTTTGTCTTCTTCCTCATCATCTGTCACTGCTTCAGAAGCGCTCACCTCCTTCAAGTCGTCTTCTGGTTTTTGTCTTCTGTGAATTCCTCTGGTGTGGTGTCTGTTAGCTCTTGGATTTCTCCAAGATCCATATCTTGAAATTCTTCAATCCCCCATCATTTTTTTTTCTTTTTGCCAGATGCACAATCGCATTCATGATTTTTTTTGATTGGCTCTGTTTTAAACCCTGTGAAGTCATATACAACATCTAGACATAGTTTTCTCCAGCAGGAATTTATAGTTTCAGGCTTGATGACTTTCACAGCTTTTTCTAACAATGGCATCTTCCACGGTGTAATCCTTGCAGACTTACATGACATTCTTGCTATTGGAATTCTGTTCCATAATGTTGACAATCCTTGCCATACAGTACGGAGCTTAATGGGCCTTAACGGTCCTTATGACTCCTGATCTAGAGGCTGAATTAGAGACATCGTATTTGTCTTGTCTTGTATTGTATTAGAGACATTGTATTGTATTCGGGGACAAGACCACTTTGATGCCTTTGGTGTTGAACCCAAGGCATTCTGGGTGGCCAGGGGCATTATCCAACATCAAACAGACTTTAAAAGCCAGTCCCTTAGTGGCAAGGTACTTCCTTACATCAGCGATAAAGCACCCATGAAATCAGTCCAGGAAAAGGGTGCTCACTGTCCAGACCTCCATGTTGTACAAAAGACTGGCGGCTGCTGTTTATCTTTTCTCTTCAAGGCTCGGGAGTTAGTGGCTTTATAGAGAAAGGCAGTTCTGACCATAAACCCAACTGCATTTGCACAAAACAACAGAGTTGTCCTCTCCCTGCCTGGCTTCAGTGCTGGTGCTCACTTCTCTTTCTTACTAATAAATGTTATTTGTGACATTTTCCTCCCAGAAGAGAGCACTTTCATCAGCATTAAAAATCTGTTCAGGCAGATAGCCTTTATGCTCATTGATTTTCTTAATGGTGTCTCCTAACTTGTCTGCTACTTCTTGGTAAGCAGAAGTTGCTTCTCCTGTTATCCTGACATTTTTTGAAACCCAAACCTCTCTCTTTTCTAAAATTATCAAACCATCTTTGGCTGGCATTAAACTCCCCAGCTTTAGCTTCTTCACCTTCCTTTTGCTTTAAGTTGTCAGATAATGCTTTAAGTTGTCAGATTTTCTCAAATCTTATTAAAGTCTACATGTATGCCTTTCTCATAGTCATCCTACACCCACACAGAAGCTGCGTTTTCAATACAAAATTCAAACGTCTGCCACAAAAAGTGTTGAGGTGTTTGTGCTCGCTGGCATAGCTGCAGCAACAGCTTCGTGGATTTCTTTTTCTTTCTTTCTTTTTTTGTAATGGTCCTTATGCTAAATTCATTTATCTTGAATTGGCAAGCAATCTCAGCTGCAGACCTTGACCTAGATTACATATTAGGCAATTCAACTTTGTATTGTAATGTCATGACTTTTCTCTGCTTCTTGGAACACTTCCAGCACCACTAGTGGCACTTCTCATGGGTCTCATGGTGTTATTCAAGGTTTATGGTATTGCAGTAAATATGATTTAAAAAATACATGGGAACCACAAGAGATCACGCTTTACTGCAGTATGTAATTTACTGGAGCGATGAGCTGCACCGGTGGGGATGATTAGCATCGCAGCACATTTCAAGCAAATACTCAGAACACTTGAGCTCACCATAATAGCAACAGGCGGGGCCATGAAATTATGACAGTGGTATGTTAGGTACTACAGTGAGTTTTTTGCAGTTATGATTTCATACTGCATCTTTATGTTTGTTTACATTTCTCTTGGCTGTGAATGATGCCATGTAAAGTCTGTAAGTGTTTATTTGTGTAATTTTGATAAATTTTAACTTTTATAATAATTTGTCTAATATTGTGGTAGTGAATGATAAGATAGACTAGTATCTACATTTATTCTATGTATTCATGATATGCCTAACTTTAATTTTTTTCCAATATTTCTAGGTTATGTGTTTCATCTGCAAGTTTTCTCAAATTGTTGCAAATCTTCAAAAAATTTTCGAACATATTTACTGGAAAAAATCCACATATAAGTGGCCCCCCCACCAGTTCAAACCTGTGTTGTTCAAGAGTCAGTTATATTTATGAGGTGTTTTCTAAAGTTTATGGAAAATGTGTCTTACAAAAAAAAATGCATGAATTTCAAATTTCTTTTGCACCAAAATAAACTCATACTAACTTGTTATAATATGTCTGAAAAGTATCTAGTTTGAGACACTAAGAAAGATAAGACATCAGTTTGGAAAGAGTCCCTATTTAAGCAACATGAATTATGCTAAAATTGAAGCAGAACAAACACCAAATCTGTGGTGAAGCTTAGGTAGAGGACTGGTGAAGTCATTGATGCTTTATAAACAGTTTAGGGGGATAATGCCCCACAGAAGTCAGCCATTTACAAATGGTTAAGTCATTTTAAGAAGGAACCGGATGATGTTGAACATGAAGCCTGCAGCAGCAGACCACGTCAGTTTGAGAGGAAAAAATTAATCTCGTTGATGCCCTAATTAAAGAGGACTTGTGCTTAGCAGCATAAATAGCCAACACCATAGACATCTCAATTGGTTCAGCTTACCCAATCCTGGCCAAAAAATTAAAGTTGAGCAAATTTTCTACCGATGAGTGCCCAGACTGTCACACCCAGATCAGCTGCCAACCAGAGCAGAGCTTTCAATGGACATTTTACACCAGAGGGGGATCAAGATCTTGAAGCATTGCTTAGAAGAACTGTAACAGGAAATGAAACATGGCTCTGCTAGTACCATTCTGGAGACAAAGCACAATCAAAGCAATGGCTACCAAGAGGTGGAAGTGGTGCAGTCACAGCAAAAGTGGACCACCCAAGAACAAAGGTCATGGCAACAATTTTTGGGAATGTTCAAGGCATTTTGTTTGTTGACTTTCTGGAGGGCCAAAGAACAGTAACAGCTGCTTATCATGAGAGTGTTTCAAGAAAGTTAGCCAAAGCTTTACCAGAAAGTTGCCTAGGAAAGCTTCACCAGAGTCCTTCTCCACCACGATGCTCCTGCTATTTCTTACCATCAAACCGGGGCAATCTTTTTTTTTTTTTTTTTTTTTTTTTTTTTTTTTTTTT